>NW_027413135.1:735000-859082 GCF_048544455.1 Silene latifolia | reverse complement strand
TATATATAGATTTATTCTATTTCATTTTATAGTCAAAATGACCCGTCTGAAATAAGATCAACTGTTTGTTTTTATATCCGTTAGTTTTTATTCTATTCTATTTTACTTTCTCTGATTTTTTTTATATAACTAGTTTTTGTGCTCTTAAATTAAGAGCTATTTATGGGACATAGAAATATTATTTATTAATTATGTATAATTAACAACCCTTGAAAATCTGGGGAAAAAAGGCTCTTTTAACACCAACTCTCACCGGTTCACTCTCCCTAAATGGTGTGGTTATATGGAAGTATTTGGAGGGAAAAGAAATGGAGTGAGAGTAAGGGAATTTAAAACCCTTGTTTGGATAACAAATAAGGGTGGAGGGAAATGACGGTTGAGAGATTTGGAGGGATAAGATCTCTTTGACAAATCAAAATCTCTTTCCAATAGTAAAGATTTGAAGTGATCCCTCTTTTTTCCTCCCCACTAATTTTGGTATCCAAAAAGTTCTAACTAACCAATTAAAAGCACAAAAAGAGGTGAATGAAGCTTAAAATAACATATAAACTGAAAAAAGTTAGATTTATTTTAAATGACTTATATTAATGAGATATTCAATGGGCTACACCTATATTTTTTGCTTTTTTAAAAGGTATCCCTCCTTTACTACTAAAAAAACAAAAACTTTTATGGCCTATGATTCATGGTCAAGAGTTCAGAATACGGCGAATTTTTTCGTCTTTGCGAGATCTTTGATTTGAAAAAAAAAATATTGCAAATTTTTGAACTTGTTGCAAGAGTTATAGTCGATTAAATATTTTTGACCGACTATATTTCATGGCTTCGAGCTCATAGAGAAACGATTTTTTTTCCAAATTGAGCGTCTTTACGATGTCTTTATCTGAAAAATAAAATTGCCGTTTACGGAGTTCCTTGCCAAGAATTATAGACACTCAAATATTTTTAGCTCAAAAAAAAAAAAAACACGGGGTACCATGTAGATAATATCATTATTTAAAAAAAAAAGTACCTTTTATATCTTTATATAAACCTGGGTTGAATTATTGTGAATTCGCTACATAGCGTTTCTCCCTTAGTTACAAGTATTAAGGCAGTTAAACTGTAATACTACGGTTTTCTGGGTTCTGTTACTCAGACGAATAGGGCTAACTCGGCCGAGTAAAGCGTCGTGTGTTTTCTGGCCAGGCTACTGTATGTCCAGGAACACTTGGCCGAGTAGTGTAATACTCGGCCGAGTAGGGAGTACTCGACCGACTAACCGGTCTGACGGGTTATTTCCGCGGTTTGATTAAGGTGATTAGAGATTATATATAAACTTCGTTTAATAGTGTTGGAGCTTGTGTCCTCCACAAATTAGTGTGATAACATTTATAAATCTCTTATAGGTTCACAAGGGTATACTTCGTATTTTATCAGTTGATTAACGATTACCTAATAACGGTTAGCTTGCTAGAAAGTTTGACGTTATTATCATACTGGTGGCGGTGATCAACTGGTCCCTAAAAGTCACACCTAAAAGATGTGTTTGAGAGATGTGATTATGGAAATGTAATCACATTGATGCCTAATATGACTAAAAGGTTAGTCCATGTATTTGACTAAACAGTTAGTCAATGTGTTGATGAGACAATTATTTAATTCAATTAAATAATATTAGCCGAGACAATTAATCACAAATTCGTAAATTGAATATAAAGAGTTATATTTAATTAATGTATATAATGTTAGCTTGAACGAATTAAGATGTTAATTCGTAATTAAATGTAATCGGTTATATTTAATTAGCTAATTATAAATATGCGATATTTATAGTTAAAGTATATATTATACGATATTGTCATAATAAATTATTACGGACCGATATTAATAAATCGATTGCGTAAGTCATTGTGTGTAGACTTATTAATACGGAATAAAATAAATGACAATATATAATAATACACATTTTTATACATTTCAGATAACAACTAAAAAATAAGGAGATTTTTCTCCTTATTTGTGGTTGGAGCCACTCGGTCAAACCGAGTAAAAAGGAAAGAAAAAAATCTCCCTTTTCCTTGCTCTTATTTCGGTTATAATAAGAAAAAAAGGGGATTCATTTTCTAACCTAATTCATATTTGACCTAGCTCTTCTCTCATCAACAAAAACACAACAAAATCTTAAAATTAATTAGTAAATTTTGGGGATCGATTCTAGCAAGAACAAAGGCATATCTCATATCATCTTGGGTGCAACGATTAGGCGAATATCATTGCGATATTGTTCTTAGGCCGATTTTGCTAGGACCGAAGGTTGATTCTTCATCCCTATTCTATTTTGTTTATGTAAATTCTTTTATGACTAGTATTCATAAACATAATTTCGTTATAATCCTTATAATTTAAAGGGAAGTATACCGATATTTCCTACAAGTGGTATCAGAGCCAAGGCCACGAAATTATTTTTGATGATTTTCATATTTGAATTTAAACAAAATTTGAAAAGAAAAAAAAAAAAACATTTCAAATGAAATTTTTTTAGCCGTGAATTTTTTAAAATTTTGCCGATTTGATTTTCTTTTTGTTTGATGATTTGTTCCATTTTGATTCATTCATTTTGTTGTTTTAATAAGTTAAAATGATTATATGATGAATTTGTAGATGTTTGATTTAATGAGGATTAAATTAAAATGTAAATGGAAATCATCTTGTATGATGATGTTAAATTTGTTTTGTTATATAGTTTTTGGCATAAATGGTTTTAAATCGTTGTTTAAAATCATGTTTCATTAATTTATATGTTTATGATTATGCCAATCTTGTTCTAATAGCAACTATAAACGAATTTGTTCATCTAATTTTTTTTAGGGCATAATGCCGAGTGACAAAAGAAAAAAAAAGTTTCTGTTTTTCGGTTTTGTGATTATGCCGAGATGAAATTTTTTTGTTTTTTTTCATTTTTGGGCTGTTATTGCAGCGACCAGAAATTAAAAAAAAAAAAAATTTGTTTTGTTTCGGTTTTTACAGAAAAACCTTGATTTATAAAAAAAAAAATTGTTTTTTTATTTGGCACTATGCTGTGAGCTAAGAAAAAACAGGGGCTGGTTTTTTTATTTTGGTAAATGCCGAGAGAAATTTTTTTTTTTCTCGTTTTGTGCAAATGCCGAGAGCCTTATAAAAATAAAAAGAATTTTGTTTTATTTTGGCCTAGATTGATTATACATTAAATTTACAATGTATGATAAATTATTGTGAAGCGGTTCACAAATCATAGATACCTAATTATTTTAAAGAGGTTTAAAATAATGTGTGATTAATTCATATTATAGGTCAATGTGAATTAAGATTGAAATTAATATGAGTAATTGAGGAATTGTCACTTAATTTGATCAATTAAATAGGTGGTTTGGATAAATTAATCTACATAATTAAGGAATTATGTCTTGCATGTTTAATTTATTAGTTGATGCATTTTTTTAGTTGAATGAATCGTTGAATGGATTTATTTACGTATTTTTGCAATCAGTTGTAATTTGTTTAAATTATGTTTTCGTAATGATGGAAACATAATTTTTTAATGTAATTTGAGATCTCGTATCTCCGTTTGGTTTTCTTTAATTATTACGGTTTTGAAATTAGAATGTAAATAGGTTTATTATGTAATTTTTAAATTGTAATTTTGAGAAGACTAAAGATGGAGATTGGATTGCTCACTCCCGCTACATGGACCAAGATGGAACATCAAGATAAGCTTCTCGGGTCCAAGGATAGATTCCAAAGTTGTATTTAGGTTCATTTTGGTAGATAGGCCACACTAGGACTTTATCTTCATTTTACGTTTTACCGTTCTTTTTGCTTTTCATTCACATGTTAGTTAGTGCATCATTTTCCGCCTAAACCAAACCACCTACTAAAATGCATGAAAATTGACTCATATAGATTGAATATTAGTTTTCATAGACATACAGATGTCACACATTTTAAGCCATCATCTTAGTTTATTCATTCACTCATGCTAGATATTAGTTCACTTAAAATGAATTAAAATAAAGTTGATGGGATCTTCCTCTAAAACGGAAATTGAGACTAGTCTTTATAAGGGCAAACAACTATGAATCCCTTCTTCGTCGGTAGGCATATAGGACCTTACTCTCCATATGACCCCTTCTACGTTGGGTAAGTAGTTTGTGTTGACTTAGTTTACCTCAACATTATGATCCGAAGAGTTTCTCGTGATTATGATGGACTAAAGATAGAATTTACAGAAATTTATCGACCAAGAATTCTAACAGTAGAATTAGCCAAAAGGTTGGCTTATCAATTTACAGATAATTGAGTCTTGGAATCATTTATATAATTCTTGAGGGAGGTCAATTGTATAAATGCTTGAGTCTTCGCTTATAACAGTTTTGCATTAAGACTTAAAATCATAACGATGCATATGCTTATTATTTTTATTCTTCTTTTCGCATGTAGAATACGTTTATTTTGATAATCTTCATACAACAAATGGCTGGAAATAACGAAATCCAAATGCCAAGTGCCACACTTGGACGCGAGTCCTGGCTTAAAGTTTTCATGGACAACATGAATCGGTTCACACGATCAAGAATGATAGGTCCAACTTTGCGGACCGGGGGCGATACTACGGAATCTTTGCCATTGCTGACGGTAAGCTCAAGTACTTAACTGAGCCAATACCGGTAAACCCAGGCCCCAATGCAGGAGTTAACGAGTCACTTGCTTATAGTGACTTCGTCATGGAAGCGGGTGCGATAAAGAACGTACTCATCTTTGCAATGGAAACCAATTTGCAGAGACGCTTCATTGCCCAAGGTGCAAACAAGATTTTCACCACGCTCACTAACGAGTTCTCAAAGGCACCGAGAATCGTTACTTATGAGCATACATGTCGCTTCTTTGATGCGAAACTCCAAAAGGGCCAACCGGTTAGCCCACACATTCTTAACATGATTGAGAATGTCGAGAAATTGGATGCACTTGATTGCAAAATCAGTGAGAGCATAGTCATTGACCGTATGCTTCATTCACTTCATGATGGTTTTGCCCTTTTCAGGGCAAATTACTACATGAATGACATGAAGAAAAGTCCTCATGAGCTACACTCGCTTCTCGTACAGACCGAGAAGGATATGAAATTGAGTGGGAGCATGAAGCAAGATGTTCTCATGATTTCCAACAAGAATAAGGGTAAGGGCAAAGCTCCCGGCGACCTAACTGTAGGTAAGCCAAAGTTCAAGAAGCCAGGAAACGGTAAGAGTAGGCATGGTGAGACTAGTGGCTCACTAGGCAAGGCAAAGAGCAAGGGCGGTGACATTGAGTGCACCATTGTCACAAGACAGGACATTGGAGGAGGAACTGTCCCGTGTACCGTGAGGACATAAAAGCAGGCCGCGTCACTCCTGTTGGTATGTCATCTTATATTCATATGATTGAGATTAACCATGCAAGTTTCGGAACTTGGGTACTTGATCTGGTTGTGGTTCTCATCTGTGTAATCATTTGCAGGGCCTAAAAAACATCACACCTCTCGGAAAGGGTGATGTGGACCTGCGAGTCGGGAATGGAGCTAGAGTTGCTGCAATCTCGAAGGGAACATACGTAATCCAACTCCCTAGTGGTTTTGAGTTATATTTATATAACTGTTACTATGTACCCAGTTTGTCTAAGAACATTATTTCAGTTTCCGTACTTGATAAAGACGGTTTTTCATTTTTAATAAAGGATAATAGCTGTATTTTCTCTTTCAAAGAAATGATTTATGGCAAAGCAGTTTCCATGAATGGAATTTATATCTTAGATCAAACCACAGAAATATTACACGTGGATAATAAGAAATTAAAGGTTGGTGACAAAGATCAAACCTATCTATGGCATTGTCGAATGGGACACATAAATGAAAAACATGTAAAGAAACTCGTCGAGAATGGGACTATTCCCGCATTCGATTTTTCTACATTTGGCACGTGTGAATCATGTCTTATCGGCAAAATGACTCGAATTTCCTTTAAAGGTATTGGAATGCGCGCTAGTGACCTATTAGGACTCATTCATACTGATGTATGTGGACTTATGTCAATTACCGCTAGAGATGGCTATAGATATTTTATCACTTTTACGGACGATTTGAGTAGATACAGATATGTCTACTTAATGAAGCATAAAAGTGAGTCCTTTGAGAAATTCAAGAAATACCAGAACAAGGTTGAGAACCAACTGGGTAGAAAGGTTAAAGCACTCCATTCAGATCGGGGTGGCGAATATCTTTCAAATGAGTTTGATCAACACCTTAAAGACTGTGGAATCGTTTTACAGTTAACTCTACCTGGAACACCTCAATTAAATGGTGTTTCCGAACGGAGAAATCGAACATTACTTGATATGGTTCGATTCATGATGAGTCACACGGTAGTACCTGATTCATTATGGGGTTTTGCTCTTTTGTCAGCTGCTCTTATACTTAACCGAAGTCCGACTAAAGCTGTCGACAAGACTCCATATGAAATGTGGAAGGGAACGGTACCTAACTTGTCCTTTATTCGGGTTTGGGGCTGCGAGGCTTATGTCAAGTGGAGATACGAGGATAAGCTCGGCCCGCGATCGGTCAAGACATACTTTATTGGTTATCCAAAAGGAATGTTTGGTCATTACTTCTATTCGCCTACCGAACATCGAGTTTTTGTTGCGGCTAGTGCGACGTTCTTAGAGAAAGAATTTCTCGAGAACAAGTCAAGTAATAGAACCTTCGAGCTGTCGGAGATTCAAGAACCAACAATCGAGGAACAGATGGAGGAAGTTGTTCCTTCAACTGATGATACGGTTAATATTCCCCAGGAACCTAGGAGGTCGGGTAGAGTCTCTAATCCTCCGGACAGATACATTGGTATGGTCGAGGAGAGTAACGTTTTACTCCTAGAGAGTAATGAACCCGCTACCTATAAAGGTGCAATGACCTGTTCCGACTCAAAGCTATGGCTTGAAGCCATGCAATCCGAGATGGACTCCATGTATGAGAATGACGTATGGGATCTAGTTGATTTACCTAATAAGGTAAAACCTCTACAGTGTAAATGGCTTTACAAAATAAAGCGTTCTGTAGACTGGCAACCAGATACCTATAAGGCACGACTAGTGGCAAAAGGTTTCACTCAAGTGCACGGTTTGCATTATGATGAAATTTTTGCACCGTAGTTATCTTTGCGTTCTATTCGGATTATCTTAGCGATTGCCGCTTTTCATGACTATGAAATTTGGCAAATGGATGTGAAAACCGCCTTCTTAAACGGTTATTTGGAGGAGGAGTTTTACATGGTGCAACCCGAAGGTTTCATAGATCCTGAGAATCCTAAGAAAGTGTGCAAGCTTAAGCGTTCCATTTATGGACTTAAGCAAGCTTCTCGGAGTTGGAATCATCGTTTCGACCAGGTGATAAAAGAGTATGGTTTCACTCGATCGGTCGAGGAACCATGCTTGTATATCAAGTCGAGTGGGAGCAAGATTGTTTTCTTGATATTGTATGTCGATGACATACTCTTGATTGGGAATGACATTCCTCTCTTATCTTCGGTTAAAGGATGGTTGAAGAACCATTTCCAGATGAAAGATCTGGGTGAGGCACAACGCATATTGGGAATCCGTATCTATCGAGATAGATCACGACGGACGTTATCACTGAGTCAGGAGTCTTATTTGGATAAGATTCTTGAAAGGTTCAGCATGACCAACTCCAAGAAGGGGAACCTTCCAATGACGTGCGGGATGCGGTTGAGCAAGTCTCGATCACCCACGACGCTGAAGGGATTGAGCGCATGAGTCGTGTTCCTTATGCATCTGCAATAGGATCAATCATGTATGCCATGATATGCACACGTCCAGACGTGGCATATGCATTGAGTATGACGAGTCGGTACCAAAAGAATCCAGGTGAAACACACTGGATAGGTGTTAAAAACATCCTTAAGTACCTACGGAGGACTAAGGATAGGGTATTGACTTATGGAGGAGATACTAAGCTATGCGCAATCGGTTACACAGATGCTAGCTTCCAAACGGATCGAGATGATTCAAAATCTTAGTCCGGGTTCGTCTTCACTCTTAATGGTGTTGCGGTCAGCTGGAAGAGTTCTAAACAGGATGTTGTAGCAGATTCTACTACTGAATCCGAGTACTATGCCGCTTTGGAAGCAGTAAAGGAAGCTATATGGATGCGTCAATTCTTACAAGGACTTACGATAGTTCCTAGTTCGAATGACCCGATCACCATCTATTGTGACAATAGAGGTGCCATCTTCCAGGCTAAGGAGCCAAAGTCTAGCAACAAATCTAGACATGTACATCGGAAAGCTCACCTGATCCGTGATTACGTGGTGCAAGAAGAGATAGTGATTGACAAGATAGCTTCGGATGATTACATCGCGGATCCTCTCACTAAACCGTTGAATTATGATAAGCATGAAGGGTACGTTATTTCCATGGGAATTAAACGTGTTCCTGAGTTGTAGTAGTTGATTATGGATTTGATACATTATCTTTTTCATATACTATTTATAACTTCATCGTTTTATTTCATATTTTGTTTTTCATGTGGATTGTACTGACAACATTGAACGCCACAAAGTGAACTGAATTACATTATATTTGTTTTGGTCCGTGTCGCCCACATGAGCTGATAACTCGGCTATTATATTGTGCCATCGATTGATGGTGGGTTCAACGAGCCATAAGTCAAACGGTTGGGCGATCGATCACGATACGAGTTATAACGATACCTCGTAGGACAATTTTTGTGACAACGTAATAGAGTCCTAAATGTTTAAAAACATTCGGTGCCAGATCGTAGATTGGATGTCCATTGTGTTCCTAGAGTCGATTCTTTTGACTATCGACTTGTCTCTTGAGATTAAGCGCTTTTTGGGTGACTTTGGTTTCTTTCTCATGGTCTGCCGTAACAGAGACTAAGTAGATTTTTCTGGTCATTTCATACTTGTGTTTACATCTCAGGATTCGAGTTGAAGAAAATATCCAATCTTTATCGAGTTTAGTTATTTCTCAGGGCCACTCGAGGAGTTGTAACTGAAATGCATGGCCATGCTCGAATGATGATTCGTTTATCAGTTAAGTTACTCTCTAGTCGGGGAAACCACTCTTGATATTGATCACTTGTAAAATACGACCTTTGTGAATACGGATTTTGCAAATTGTTTTACATTGAGTGGGAGAAATTTTAGGATATGAGAATCGGTTATCGCACATACACTTGTGAGGACAAGTGGGAGTTTGTTGGAGCTTGTGTCCTCCACAAATTAGTGTGATAACATTTATGAATCTTTTATAGGTTCACAAGGGTATACTTCGTATTTTATCAGTTGATTAACGATTACCTAATAACGGTTGGTTTGCTAGAAAGTTTGACGTTATTATCATACTGATGGCGGTGATCAAGTGGTCCCTAAAAGTCACACCTAAAGGATGTGTTTGAGAGATGTGATGTGATACTGTCGTTTCGTACCAAAAATAAATACCTAAGTACAACTAACAGAAGTCAGCGGTAAGTAGGGTCGATCTCCACAGGGAGGCGGTGTACTATCTATTTGTCGATTTATCTGTCTAATGTCACTGATGGGGTTGAATTGATTGTGTTGACTAAACTAAAAAGACTAAAAAGAGAAATGAATAAGAGAATTAACAGTAAGAGGAAGGAAGTATGCTAGGAGTCGGTCCACCGTGGCAGCTATCGGATCTTATACTATCATGAATACTAAGGCGATTAGACTATTGATAAGAAGAGCTATGGTCGTCACCTTTCGGTCCTTAAACCGCCCTAGAGCGTAAACAGCTTAACTTTCGCCCTCACTGCAATACCCTATTGTAATTAAGCAAGTCTTCCCTTCCAATCTTTCGATCTAGGTCGGGGTTAACTAAATTTATGGTCTCCTGCATGCATTCATTCGACCGGATAACAATTAAATTGCCTAATACAATTCTTATCGCAGGGCTAATCTATTTAATACAATTTAAGCATGCTACCACGGCTTCCCTAATCCTAACATACTACGGGGAATTAGCTAGACATGGAAATAAGGGGAATAAGCATAAAGGAAATAAGAATAATAAACATTAAATGAAGAAGAGAGAAAGGAAGAAGGAATTACTTGAATTTAAAAGATCCTAAATGAAGAACCAAGGTAACAATGAGCAGTATATTCAAACCAGAGAGAAAAGGAACGAAGTAAAGTGTGTGTGAGAGAGTTTACATCGACATAGTGACTCCTTATTTATAAGAAAATAAGGTTTATTAAACCTAATGACGGAATTAAACCTAAAAAGCCCAGCCCGTAGCAAAATCCACTCGATCGAGCAACTAAATCACTCGATCGAGCAAAGGCATAAAAGGAACTGGTCGATCGAAAGGAAAAATAGTCGATCGAGTACTTATTCATCCTAAACCACTCGATCGAGAAGAAGTGGCTCTCGATCGAATAGAAACAGTTCTCGATCGAGCACTTCTCAGCGCGTAATTCCTGCTTCGCGCACTGAACTTCAAACGGCTGCCATTTCTTCGTTACTTGGTCAAACAGGGTGATTCCGGTGGCGTTGGAAAGCTAAGAGGACAAACTTTCATCTCCAATTGGAATAACCTGAATATCTGTTGTAGAACTCGAGATATGGCTCTTACAAGCAGGAACTAGCAATTTGAAGCACTCTCTTGGCTCGCCTAACTTCCTTACTCCAATGCGCATCTCAAAATAGTACTTTCCAAGCTCCGACTCAACTCATCTCCTAAATGCATGCTAAATGGACGGTAAAAGGCTTGATTTCACTACTTTATGGTTCATTCCTGCAATTAAGACAAAATACACCAAAGTAGCATATTCGGGGCATTTCGTAGCATAAAACCACGATAAAAGCATAGAGATACGCGCATAAAATAGGCTAAAAAGACTATATAAAATGCACGTATCATGATGTAACACCCCATGGTAATTGAAGAGGTCCAGTGATAGGCTTAAATGACTAGTGCTTAAAAGGATTGGAAGTACTACTCATATCAACAAAGTGCACTTTCTTTTATGGTCATCCATGCGAAAGAACTCCAAAGTTAAGCGTGCTTGACTGAGAGTAGTCTTAGGATGGGTGACCTCCTGAGAAGGTTTCCGGGATGCGCATGAGTGAGGACAAAATGCGCTGTATAGGACCCGTGTTGATCTGTGGGCCATGTACACAGCCTGGTGAGCTATCATAAGTAACCGCTCCCGACCCGGTTTGGGCCGGGGTGTTACAAGTGGTATCAGAGCAACCCTACGACCGTGTGGTGATCGGAGGCAGTTTTTATACGCTCCTGGAGGCAGTGGTTATACGCTCCATTGTGATCACACACCTAGTAGGGGAGGATTCTGGGTTAGCGGTTATGCTCCCAGGCGCAACGAGGACGTTGCGTTCTTCAAGTGGGGGTGACTGTAACACCCCACGGTAATTGAAGAGGTCCAGTGATAGGCTTAAATAACTAGTGCTTAAAGGGATTGGAAGTACTACTCATATCAACAAAGTGCACTTTCTTTTATGGTCATCCATGCGAAAGAACTCCAAAGTTAAGCGTGCTTGACTGAGAGTAGTCTTAGGATGGGTGACCTCCTGGGAAGGTTTCCGGGATGTGCATGAGTTGATACGTGCATTTTATATAGTCTTTTTAGCCTAATTTATGCACGTATTTCTATGCTTTTATCGTAGTTTATGCTACGAAATGCCCCGAATATGCTACTTTGGGTTATTTTGTCTTATTTGCAGGAACGAACCCAAAAGTAATGAAATCAAGCCTTTTACCGTCCGTTTAGCATGAATTTGGAGGAAGAGTGAATTTGGAGCGGGAATGTAACTATTTTGAGATGCGCAAAGAAGAAAGATAACTTGGCGAGCAAAGGAAGAACTTCAAATTGCTAGTGCCTACTTTGAAGAGCCATATCTCGAGTTTTACAATAGATATTCAGGTTATTCCAATTGGAGATGAAAGCTTGTCCTCTTAGCTTTCCAACGCCACCGGAATCGCCCTGTTTGGCCAAGTAACGAAGAAATGGCAGCCGTTTGAAGTTCAGTGCGCAAAGCTGAGAACTGTTGCTGGAAAGTACTCGATCGAGTAGAATTTTGGTCGATCGAGTCCTTTTTCTACTCGATCGAGTAGATTCAATTTATGGTTTACTCGATCGAGTAGATTTTCTACTCGATCGAGTGGTTTAAGCTTTAGTTACTCGATCGAGTGGTTTCGCTATGGGCTTGGGTTTTTTAGCTTTATTTTCCGCAATTAGGTTAATAAATCCTATTTTCTTATAAATAGGAAAGTTAGGACGACATTTGTACTGTCCTCTTTTCTCCTCTTTTCTTATCTCTTCTCCCCCTCCCCCTTTTCTTCTGTCACTTTCACTGTTACTTTTGTTCTTCATCTCCGGATCAATAATTCAGTATTAATTCTTTCCCTTTCTTTTCTTCTTTAATTATTGTTTATGCTTATTGTTATTTCTTTATTTCTCGTTCTTATTATAATTATGTCTAGCTAATTCCTTAGTATGTTAGGATTAGGGAAGCCGTGGTAGCAACATGTTATAATTGACTTGAATAGATTAGTCTTGCGATAAGAATTGTATTAGGCAATTTAATTGTTATCCGGTCGAATGAATGCATGCGAGACCAATAAATCCGATTAACCCCGACCGGATCGAAAGATTGGAAGGGAAGGCTTGCTTAATTACAATAGGGTATTGTAGTGAGGGTGAAAGCTAAGCTATTTACGCTCTAGGGCGGTTTAAGGACCGAAAGGTGACGACCATAGCTCTTCTTATCAATAGTCTAATCGCCTCAGTATTCCCGATAGTATAGCTGCCACGGTGGACCGACTCCTAGCATATTTCCCTTCCCTTATTGTTAATTTCTCGCATTCCTTTCTCTTTTGCTTTAATTTCATTAGTATAGTCAAAACATTTCAAACCCCCATTAGTGACATTAGACAGATAAAATAGACAAGTAGATAGTAAACCGCCTCCCTGTGGAGATCGACCCTACTTACTGCTGACTTCTGTTAGTAGTACTTAGGTATTTTATTTTTGGTACGAAACGACAGTATCAAATTTTGGCGCCGTTGCCGGGGAGGCAATCTATTTATTTATTTGTTTAATTTTATCTGTTTTTAGCCTCAGGGGATTTTTCCCTTGAGGCCGTTCGAATCTTTTTCTTAGTGCTGTTTTGATAGGCCTTACAGGTTCTACCTAGACAGTTCTAGGTGAAAGATCGTCAAAGGGAAGGCTTGAGTACCTTTGACCCATCACCTATGTCCCATTATATGGAACAGCCGGTGATTTACTGCGGGAGATGTGGTGCTGCTGGGCATGATGCAGTTTCTTGTTTGGCGGAGATTGACGAAGTTTACGCGTTCAAGCAGCGCAGTCGAGCTAGTCAGGCAACTATAGTTGTGCCGCCACATCCACCCTATCAATGGCCACCGCAACAAGATCCTCCTGATATACAGAAAGAAGGGATCGCGGAGCTGAAATCTTTAGTGCAAGAGTATGATAGACGTATGGATGCTCAAATCATTGAGTCTGCATCAAAATTGCTCGGCTAACACCGAGTCGGATAATTGGCAACCAGAAGAGGTGTACTTGACCAAGAGCGGTTTTTCCCATGAATAACCCGTGTTGCCCAATGCCGAGAATGATTTCTATATTTCGGATGACGAATTTCTATCGTATTTCCAGAGTTTATGCGAAGATTTCAGCCCTGTACAGGAGGAATCACTCAATCGAGTGACTTATATTGGTCGATCGAGTGAATTCCCAGAAGAAAATGCTCGATCGAGTACAATTTCCACTCGATCGAGTGAAATTCAGGAGGAAATTGGTCGATCGAGTAGCTATTCCGCTCGATCGACTGATTTGGCCATTGGGAGCTTTGATTCGTCATATGGGTTTGATTTAGATGACGATTTGGATGATGATAATGGATACGGTGAATCTCCCCTATTCAAAGCCGAGCTGGATGCACTTGAGGCTGAGATTTACGGGACGAATTCCACTGAGGAGGGTGACAAAGAGACAGCTGAGTCGGTATTTGCTCATCGCACGGATGAGGTATTACACTCTTTTGTCGATGACTCCATTGAGAGCAACCTACCTGAGGTAATTAGCGGTAATTTTATTATTGTTAATTTTCAAAGTAAGCTACCTCATTTGACTCGTGCTAATTCTTTTAATGCTATACCCCCTCCCATGTGGACGTATAACTTAACTGCCTTTCACCGTACTTGTCATGTCAAAATTGCTAATCTGAATCGGGACCCTAATATATTGACAATTGCTCCCGCGCTCCTTTATTTTGTGGATAAATTTAGGAGCGCTCATAGGAAATGTGTACGACTTAAAAAGTTAAACATTTTTATTTCCTATTTTGCTATTCCACTTTGGTGCTACTTATGCTTTTTTGTAGCACATGCGCAGGTTTATGATTTAATGCTGCGCGCTTTGAGCTGCTTTGATTATAACTAATTAGAGAGGCTTGAAGAAAAGAAGGTCGAGCTGGGACCTGACTGAAGCTAGCGCTACCCGGGAGGCATCCCGACGATTTATTTCTGCATTTTTATTTACCTTAAGTTGTAATAAATGGTTTTTATACCATAGACTATCTCAGTATGCTTGTCTAGTTAGTTTACGGGCTGTTTACATTGCGTTTTTGCAGGAAATACATTGAGAATCACTCGATCGAGTAGTTTTTCCACTCGATCGAGCACTTTAGCTGATGATTTCACTCGATCGAGTGATTAATTTACTCGATCGACCACCTGCAGGATGAGAAACCACTCGATCGACCACCTGCAGGATGAGAAACCACTCGATCGACCTAAATTCCATTCGATCGAGCAGTTTTGAGCGCCCATTCTACTCGATCAGACACTATTCCTCTTGACCGAGTATTGTTGACTTGGATTAGCTTCCTGAGACGGTTTTCCGGGCCTTTAGCAACCTCCCATGTTCATGGTCGGTTTGGGGAGGTCCCCTTTATTCGCGCTATCTTGTGAGTTTTTCCGCATTTACTCTCTTTCTCTCCTAGTTTGCATTTCATTTCCATGTTTTGGTACAATGAGGGCATTGTACGGTTTGGTTTGGGGAGGTTATGCATCCATATCTGTGTCTGCATCTTGTATTTATTGCATTTCTGTTGTCACGTTTAATTTTTACGCATTGTTGTTTATTTTCATAAAAAAATTCAAAAATTCCATAAAAAATTGGAAAATTTATAAAATTCAAAAATTTTCACGTTTATTTTAGCATGTAGGTTGAGTCGGAACGGTCGATTCCATGATGAAATTGCACTATATTTGTCTTTTTGCTTAAGCCTTGCATTGAATTAATTATTTTATTAGCTTTGTCTTATTGCATATCTACGAGTTAATGTTTAATTTAGCTGAACGAATAGACTTGACCTGAAATTTTGGCAACCTACTTATAATTTCTAAGGAACTAGAGCCTTATAAACTGGTGTCATTTGTGACCAGTTTCATGTAGGATTGTGAGTAGTTACTCCTTGCATATCATGTATCATTAATTTGCACATATATGAAATTCAATTGCTTTTTGCCTACATACATTCGGGTTAGTGGTTGGTGTCACATGCAGGGAGGTGCTTACATTTCCCTTTTCTTTCATTTTTACCCATAAACTCCACATTAGCCAAATTTGCCTGTTGACCCTTAACCACATTCCAAATTTAGCCTGCCTTGTCAAGCTAGTTTAGATTGTTCTGCGGTATATTGTCTATTGTATCAAGTTTGGCTCGTATATGATGACTTGGAGTTGGTATTTAATGAAGAAAAGGAGGATGATGAAAAAGAATTGAAAAATGAAAAAAAAAAAACGTGAAAAAGAAAGAAAAAAAAAAAGTTGAAAAAATTCGAGAAAAAAAAAAGAAAAAAAAAAATTCGAAAAAGAAAGAAGAAACCAAAAAAAATAGAAAAAATGGTTGTAGTCGGTTTCGCTCCTATGTTTTATTTATATCATTTGAGAAGTGTTTCTAGTTCGGTTTGGTGAGTTTTATGCCAAATGAAGGGCATTGTGCTTAATTCATAATTGAGTTGGAAATGGATGTTTTCATATGGTTTTCTTTAGGTACTAGCTTGGCCGCCTATACCTCCACATTCCCATAAATGTTTTGCCTTTTCTTACCCATTGCCTCACTTTACCATATTTTTGTAAGCCCTCGGCTGTGACGGACCTTGTTTGGTTGGAATGTGTGTACGGTAGCTAGAATTGTCTATAATATTAGTTGCATGCATGTTTATGTGAGTCGTAGTTTAGGTGAGCGACTATTTTTCTTTCTCTCTTACATATATATGTTCACCCTTTGCTTCATGAGAGAAGAGTGACCCGTGAGAGTCCATTGTTAAAGGTCTTGCAAGGTCGACGGTTCAGCTTTATTTATAAACATCCTATAACTCATTTGCATTTGACTGTCTTGCTATAAGTGTTTAGTTTGCTTGCATTAAATTGGTTTAAGTGGGCATTTGTAGCTAGCTCTGAGTTATCTTTTCTGTTCCGTTAGTTGCATTTTAGTTTACTCGAGGACGAGTAAAGGTTTGGTTTGGGGAGATTTGATACGTGCATTTTATATAGTCTTTTTAGCCTAATTTATGCACGTATTTCTAAGCTTTTATCGTAGTTTATGCTACGAAATGCCCCGAATATGCTACTTTGGGTTATTTTGTCTTATTTGCAGGAACGAACCCAAAAGTAATGAAATCAAGACTTTTACCGTCCGTTTAGCATGCATTTGGAGGAAGAGTGAATTTGGAGCGGGAATGTAACTATTTTGAGATGCGCAAAGAAGAAAGATAACTTGGCGAGCAAAGGAAGAACTTCAAATTGCTAGTGCCTACTTTGAAGAGCCATATCTCGAGTTTTACAACAGATATTCAGGTTATTCCAATTGGAGATGAAAGCTTGTCCTCTTAGCTTTCCAACGCCACCGGAATCGCCCTATTTGGCCAAGTAACGAAGAAATGGCAGCCGTTTGAAGTTCAATCAAAGCTGAGAATCGTTATTCTTTGGAAAGTACTCGATCGAGTAGAATTTTGGTCGATCGAGTCCTTTTTCTACTCGATCGAGTAGATTCAATTTATGGTTTACTCGATCGAGTAGATTTTCTACTCGATCGAGTGGTTTAAGCTTTAGTTACTCGATCGAGTGGTTTCGCTATGGGCTTGGGTTTTTTAGCTTTATTTCCCGCAATTAGGTTAATAAATCCTATTTTCTTATAAATAGGAAAGTTAGGACGACATTTGTCTTTGTCCTCTTTTCTCCTCTTTTCTTCTCTCTTCTCCCCCCTTTTCTTCCTCGTCACTTTCACTGTTACTTTTGTTCTTCATCTCCGGATCAATAATTCAAAGATTAATTCTTTCCCTTTCTTTTCTTCTTTAATTATTGTTTATGCTTATTGTTATTTCTTTATTTCTCGTTCTTATTATAATTATGTCTAGCTAATTCCTTAGTATGTTAGGATTAGGGAAGCCGTGGTAGCAACATGTTATAATTGACTTGAATAGATTAGTCTTGCGATAAGAATTGTATTAGGCAATTTAATTGTTATCTGGTCGAATGAATGCATGCAGGAGACCAATAAATCCGATTAACCCGACCGGATCGAAAGATTGGAAGGAAGGCTTGCTTAATTACAATAGGGTATTGTAGTGAGGGTGAAAGCTAAGCTATTTACGCTCTAGGGCGGTTTAAGGACCGAAAGGTGACGACCATAGCTCTTCTTATCAATAGTCTAATCGCCTCAGTATTCCCGATAGTATAGCTGCCACGGTGGACCGACTCCTAGCATATTTCCCTTCCCTTATTGTTAATTTCTCGCATTCCTTTCTCTTTTGCTTTAATTTCATTAGTATAGTCAAAACATTTCAAACCCCCATTAGTGACATTAGACAGATAAAATAAACAAGTAGATAGTAAACCGCCTCCCTGTGGAGATCGACCCTACTTACCGCTGACTTCTGTTAGTAGTACTTAGGTATTTTATTTTTGGTACGAAACGACAGTATCATGAGTGAGGACAAAATGCGCTGTAAAGGACCCGTGTTGATTTGTGGGCCATGTACACAGCCTGGTGAGCTATCATAAGTAACCGCTCCCGACCCGGTTTGGGCCGGGGTGTTACATGTGATTATGGAAATGTAATCACATTGATGCCTAATATAACTAAAAGGTTAGTCCATGTATTTGACTAAACAGTTAGTCAATGTGTTGATGAGACGATTATTTAATTCAATTAAATAATATTAGGTAGAGACAATTAATCACAAATTAAGTAAATTGAATATAAAACAGATTATATTTAATTAATGTATATAATGTTAGCTTGAACGAATTAAGATGTTAATTCGTAATTAAATGTAATCGATTATATTTAATTAGCTAATTATAAATATGCGATATTTATAGTTAAAGTATATATTATACGATATTGTCATAATAAATTATTACGAATAGATATTAATAAATCGATTTTGCAAGTCGTTGTGTGTAGACTTATTAATACGGAATAAAATAAATGACAATATATAATAATACACATTTTTATACATTTCAGATAACAACTAAAAAATAAGGATATTTTTCTCCTTATTTGTGGTTGGAGCCACTCGGTCAAACCGAGTAAAAAGGAAAGAAAAAAAATCTCCCTTTTCCTTGCTCTTATTTCGGTTATAATAAGAAAAAAAGGGGATTCATTTTCTAACCTAATTCATATTTGACCTAGCTCTTCTCTCATCAAGAAAAACACAACAAAACCCTAAAATTAATTAGTAAATTTTGGGGATCGATTCTAGCAAGAACAAAGGCATATCTCATATCATCTTGGGTGCAACGATTAGGCGAATATCATTGCGATATTGTTCTTAGGCCGATTTTGCTAGTACCGAAGGTTGATTCTTCATCCCTATTCTATTTTATTTATGTAAATTCTTTTATGACTAGTATTCATAAATATAATTTCGTTATAATCCTTATAATTTAAAGGGAAGTATACCGATATTTCCTACAAGTGGTTACTATTCATTCTATCAAAACCTAAACTACGTTCTTCACGCTTCTAATCACCCTAATCACTCTCAAGGCTAATTGATCGATCGCAAGTCTACACTTCCGTCTTTTGTCCCGATTTCGATGGTGGCCTCAGGCGGTGGTAGATTGGTATTGGGTAGGAGGGAAGGGTTTATTATTAGGGTTATTTCATAACAATAATCCATTATATTGCTGGTCTGCAAAAATCACTCCATCCTATCAATAATCTCAATTAAATCCAACCTAAGCACCCTACCTTTTAATAACGAACTCACTTAAATTGATTACCTGTTTTATCAGGTTACTAAACATTTCTTCCTTCACTCCTTCCCCATATCCACATTCACTATTAACCATATCCACATTGACTATTAAAACACCTTTCTTCTTCCCCAAATCCACCACCAAAAAGGTCACTCAAACTTCTCTCCTCCACTACCTCACCCGTCACCTCTTCGAATACTCTGACGCCGCCGTTTTGCCGTCTTGTCGAGCCTCTGATATGGGTAGAACCTAATAATCAAGGAGAAGGACTCCACCCAGAAATGAATTATGCGAGGAGGTTAGATTACGGTAAGTTGGTTTTGGGTTATTTTTGAGAAGCCGCCTAGATCAGACGAGATGTTCCGCTGTTTCCTCCTCACTTCACTAACCACCATAGTTTTTAGATGTTCAATTTCAATGATTTCATCGTTGAGATTGGTCGGATGTTCAAATATTTTTTTTCTAACTCCGGCCATGGTGGTGGGACCTGGGACTAGCTAAGGTGTGGCCGGAGTGTTTGTGGTGGTTCATTTGGTGACGTTAATGAAGGTAAAGACCCCATGATTTGGAGGTGTTGAATTGCAGAATTTGGGAATTAATAAAATAAAGGTTGAATTGATTATTTTGACTACACACCTTTATCATGCAACCACCAGCTCCCTTCTTCAATCACCAATCCAGCACCCGATTCGACAACACCCATCTGCATCACCATCCACGAGCAGCACGCCACCAACAGCAGCCTGCTCCGTCAACTTGCAAAATCACCTCATGTCTTGATCAGCCCATCACCATGGTCAGCCACCGCATACCTCCGACAAGCATACACCATCGAGTCCACCACACCTGTTCGGCAACAACCCAGCACCACGATCGAGCCACCATGACTCCAACACTTCTGGTGTTTTTTAAGGGTTTTAAACTAACTTAAGACGGGTGACCTATTGTTCAGGTTGCTCGTCTCCTTAGTTCGTTATTATAAGGTAAGGTGCTTAGGTTGGATTTAATTGAGATTATTGATAGGATGAAGTGATTTTTGCAGACTAGCAATAGAATGGATTATTGCTATGTAATAACCCTTATTATTATTATTATTATTATTATTACTAGTGTCATGTCTTTCTGTAATATAGTATACCCCTCCATTCAACTCCACGCTACACATTTGCTTTTTCACGTTTGTCAACACGTATTTTACGGGTTAAATACTTTTAGCTACATATTTGCAAAAATTATAAAGATATTTTTAAGGATAATTCCCATGGTGCCCCTGAGTTTTGACGAAATTCAGGTGGTACCCAACTTTTCAGGAATCTGCTCATGGTACCCCTGAACTTTCAAATTAGTGCACTATCTACATACCATTTGCCCTTAACTCTGTCAAATATTATAACGGCAACAGGTTTATTGACTTGTTGACTCTTTGGGGGGAAAATTAGTTAGAGCCAACAACTTTTTTGAACTCCTACAACTAACTACAACTAACTATTACTTGCACCAAATATCTTTGGGGTTTGAGATATGTGCACAATATACCCTTGTAACCATAAATACTGTACAATTGACTATAAAAGTAGTCATTGGGCTAACTTATTGCATTTAAATAGCGTTGTTGTTAAAATTGAGAGCGCAAAACATCGAGTTGCTGCTAAAACACTACTAAAAATACATTCCTATGATAATGGAATCATTTAATTCGAGATCTAATTCAAAAGGGGTGCAAATAGATGACAAAAAATTGCCCTAAATACAAGAAAAGATTCAACATAAGGTCAATTGGACCTTTGACAGCAAACCTTGCAAGATTGTACTACAAATGTGATGAATGTGAATGCTTTTAATGGTACAAACAAAAAAATGATGACATCAATGATTAATGGAGATGAAGCTGCACAATTTCATATTGCTATACAAGAGCTGAAGAAGTTGAAGGAACAAACAAATAGCATTTGTGACTTAAAAGTGAAATTATAGATTTATCTAAAATGTTTCAATTTAGTTTGAAAACATTCATAATAATGTATATGTTCTAGTCTATATTATAATGAAATAAGTGTACTAGCATTGTGATATCAAAAGTGAAAATTTCTGAAACCTAAAATTACTTTCATGCATTATAATATCGACATCTAAGAGTTTTTCCCAAAAACTTACAAAATCTGAACTAGGTGACTGATCAAATTCACCATATAACAGCCAACTTACTGAACAAAAATTGTACTGGATGACTAATCTAAACAGATTAGTAGTTCACCATTTATCTATAACAACCCAGATTTTCAGGACCTTACTTAATAAGCCCAAAATAAGAAACAACGGAAGATAATTACATATCTGAGTCATTACTATTTTCAAACCAAACCTTGCGTTCACCTGGAAAGCAAGAGAGCCTCTCTCTTTCAGAGATTTAAGAAGATTGATCAACTCAAATTAAGCAACTATATCAAAAATATTACAATCATTTCTACCAAATTACAATGATTTCTAATAACATAAAATTTCTAAACCTCAGCTTTGTCATCTCGAGAATGGTCAGTCTCCGCAAATCTGTCGTTTTTAAATATTTTTAAGAAAAATTTCATAGGAAAAACAAATGTTCGGGTGGGTAGATTAACACATTCAAACACGAATAACAAACAATTCCTTTAACACGTAAATTTTGAGAAAACCAAATAATCTCTAAATGCCGTATTATTTTAGTAAAATTTTAGCACGATATACCGGCCAATATTTGATTTATTGTTTTAGAAAAAGCCATGAGCAACATCTCTTGTACAATGCACATCATTAAGAGATAAAAAAAAGGCGTTGTTAATAAAGGGTTTGATGTTTTTTTATACAATTGAGTTTGGTTATTTGTTGAAAGGTGATCATTTCACCATTTTGAGAAAAGATCATTTGTATTATTGGATTAAGTAAGTGGTTAGGTAGTGGCAACTACTCGATTTTAGCTCCACATACCCAAATCGGCACTTGAACCCCTTCTTACCTAGTCCTGAGCCCCAATACAACCCGCTTGCCTCTTAAATATGTGCATTCCATTTATATTTCTCTTGCGGTTGTAGGATGAAGTACCACATTAGAATGCAGTCATATTTCGCAAGTCGTAGTAGGAGAGTGATTTTGGTTACTTTTGTTGCACATATATCACCTGATCATTCAATGAGCGACGAGCGAAACCGTGAGAGTCGATACTCTAGGTCTTCTATGGTCAAAGGTTTGGTATTTAATCGAATCTTGTGATAGTCATGTTAGCCTTGGGAGTCTAGCATCGTTTTCCCCTTTTCCCGCCTAGAATTTGTTTCTTTGGCATCTTTTGTTGTCACACATGATTGCTTGAGCTAAATTTAGGGAGTTGGCACCTTGTGAAGACCCCAAGACGGTAATTCCTACATTTGACTCTTCTATCCCAAACTCGACCACTTAGATGAGAAAAGTGGTACATTTTTGTAGATGCATCTATTGCTTGCTTATGTGCTTAATGTTGGTTGTATCAGCATTTTGGAATGACCTCACTTGCCTTGCAAGAAGGCATCTTACCTCATAGGTGTCTTGTTGTGAGTTGAAGGGACGGAGTAAGACCCGCTAATTGTCTCATATCAGATATGCTATTAGGATTAGTTTAAATAAAGGTCTTAACTTTAGTCACCTCTTTACTCGAACCGAGTAAAGGTTCGGTTTTGGAATATTTACTGTGGTCAATATTTACGCAATTTTTCTCCCCTAACTAGCCTCGTTTTCATGCGTTTTGTGACAATTAGGGTCGTTTCATATATCTTTAATTTCATATTTGCTATTCTATAAGGTTTGGTACCATTCGTAGGAAAAGAGCGCTAACCTCACATTAATGGAGCATTTCGGAGCAAAATGGAAGAATTTAACGACCAAGCATCAAGCGGAGACTAAATATAAGGACCCCTAGGCCAATAAGTCAAGTTTCCGGGCAATGAAGGGCAATCCCCACGGATTATGGGGCTGCAAGGACCAAGGTGGAGGAACTCGAAGGAGTTCCTGCCCAGCTCGAGCGAGTTCAAGCTCAGCTCGGAGCGAGTCACTCAGCAACTCTCACGAGTTCATGGGCAGTAATGACTATGTAATACCCGTATTTTATTTACCTCGATCAAAGGCTAGTCAATGGTAAATGAGAAATATATTTTATAAAATTATATTGTATTCTACGAATTATGTTATAAGACGAAATAATAAAATAATAATGATGATAATAATAATAATAATAATAATAATAATAATAATAATAATAATAATAATAATAATAATAATAATAATAAAGAAACGCTTAGAGAGAAGAAGTTTCTCTCTCTATAACTGATTCTCTGTTTTTTCAACCGCCATTGTTACGCTTTCTCAAGCTCCATGGCGCGAGGGCGCGGTCGTCCTCCTAAAGGATGCACACCATTGGAGTCTACATCTCCTCCTGCTTCTCCTCACACCATTCTTTCTCGAAAATCTGGTGATTTGCATCAAACAGACGAAACCCCGATTGAAGATGTTCAGGTATTGTCTCCTCGACAACCTATTCTTTTGAATGATATGATCCTCGAAGCTGTGCATTCTTCAGCTGGGAAAATTCATGTAAGTTCTGCTAGTACAGTCAATAATGGTGGCGTAATTGCAACTCCTGAACCAAACCCTAATGTCGAAACTGTGGTGAGTGTTGCGGATAATGCAATTAAGCTTACTTCTTCGTCCCCCATTGTAGTGGATGCTAACCCTAACTCTGATGCCGCTTGTGCACCTGGAGTAGGAGGAGTCTCGAAACATGCTAAGAAATGGTCTGAAATTGCCAAATCTAAGACTAAACTGGGTATGAGTCTGTATTTTCATCAAGAAAGCACATCTGCTACTGAGATCGATGTTGCTCTGGATGAAATTGCAGATGAACTGAAATTTTGGGAATTTACTCTCATGGGGCACCTAATTGGGTCTAAACCGCCATTGCAGAAGGTTACTGAGTTCGTGACCAAGAACTGGAGCCACATTGCCTCCCCTGTGGTGCAATACTTCAAGAAGGGATGGTTCAGTTTTAGGTTTAAAACTCAGGAAGACATGGATAATGTTCTAAAGGAGGGTCCCTGGAAAATGGGGTCTTATTCCCTTATTTTAAAGCAATGGCACCCATCTTTTTCCTTTGAAATGGAGAGAACCTCCATTGTCCCTGTCTGGGTCCTCTTCCCAGACCTTGATCCTTACTTGTGGTCATCCAGTGTCC
The DNA here is from genome assembly GCF_048544455.1 of Silene latifolia. Classification (NCBI taxonomy): domain Eukaryota; kingdom Viridiplantae; phylum Streptophyta; class Magnoliopsida; order Caryophyllales; family Caryophyllaceae; genus Silene; species Silene latifolia. The sequence continues at coordinate 834,485 of NW_027413135.1, read as the reverse complement.
TTAGTAAGATGTCCAGTAAAATTGGGAAACCTATGTTTGCTGATGTCCCCACTACCAACAAGGACAAACTCTCTTTTGCGCGTGTTATGATAGAGGTAGACATTGCTTCTACTCTTCCTCTGGAAATCTCCCTTAATACCCCCTTTGGGCCTTCCACTCAAAGAATTGAGTATGAATGGCTTCCCTTCTATTGCTCAGAGTGTGGTAAGATGGGACACAAGAAGCAAACTTGCAAGAAAAATAAAGCAAAGGTTCCCTCCCAGGCTCCAAAAGCAAAAGGGAAGGAGACTAAATATGTTAAGAAAGTCTCTTCTAGTGTGCCTAATCCTGCTGCTGACTCTGAATGCACCAGGGAAAATAGTGAGGGTCAGTCTCATACTTTGCAGAAGGATTCCCCTCTTGAGTCAACTGTTGTTGTTACTCAGAATTCCTTTGCACCTCTGTCTATTCCTGAGCATTCTCAAGTGGCTCAGGAAGTTACTCCTTGTGTGCTAGGTGGTACCTTAGCTACATCAGAGTTGTCTACTGAAACTGAAGTGGGTGGATCCAGCTCAGAATGCCTTATGCTAGGCTTGGTCCCATCTGCATCAGGATCAGTAACTTCAACTGAAACAGCTATAATGCACTCAGAATGCACCAAGAAGGGTAGGGTGGAGAAGTCTCAAAAAGCCTTGAAGAGAGACTCTCCTCTTGTGCCACAATGTGTTGTTTCTCCTCATGTCTCTGAAGAAGCCTTATTGGTTTCCCAAAGCCCTCAGAGGGTTCCTTGTGTGCTAGGTGGTACTTTAGCTGCAACAGTAATGTCTACTGCACCTGAAGTAGGGGGGACAAGCTCAGAATGCCTCTTGCTAGGCTTACCTCCCACTGCCTCAGGTTCTGTAGTTTCTGCTGAAGCAGTTATAACGCACTCAGAATGCACCAAGAAGGGCAGGGGGAGTCAGTCTCAAATAGCCTTGAAGAGAGACTCCTCCTCTATGCCAGATGCTCCTGTTTCCTCCTTTGTGCAGCTGTCTGAACAATCTCTTTCTGCAGCTGTGCACCCTTTACCGGAGGATACTCTATTGGATACACCACAAGTTCCATCACACCTTGATTCTAATGCTGAGGGACTTAAAGTGTTGCTTGGGTCCAAGCCTCCTAGGGGAGAAAGTTCTTCTTTACTAACTCATCAATGATCATTGCCACTTGGAATATTCGTGGGTTTAACAAGGCCATTAAACATAGTGAGGTAAGCCACTTCCTTAGGGAAAATAAAGTGGATATGCTTGGTTTACTTGAAACTAGAGTCAAGAAAAATCGTGCTCAAAAAATTCTTAAGAGAAGTTTTGGAGCCTATAAAGCTTTTTGCAATTATACTAAACACCATAATGGTAGGATTTGGATCCTTTGGAATCCTGCCACTACTCAAGTGGATATTTTAGAAGAACACTCTCAGGTTGTTCACTGTAAAGTGTTGCATCATGCTACTCTTGGTAGGAATTTTCCTGCTCCATTGTCTATGGTAGTAATAATGCTGACACCAGGAAGAGTTTTTGGAATTCCATGGAATGTTTTGCTGGTCATGTTGATAAATGGACAGCTATGGGAGACTTCAATGTGATTAGGCAACCTGCTGAGAAGCTCAGTAATACTCCTCCTGTACTTTCTGATCTCCTGGAATTTAATTCCTGTCTCAGTAGTTGTGCTCTTGATGATTTGAGTAGCTCTGGGTGTGATTTTACTTGGTTTAACAAGCAGGATACCACTACCAGAGTGTACTCCAAACTGGATAGAATTTTGGTTAACAATGCCTGGTTGCAGCATTTTTCCCAAACCACTGGCAACTTTCTTTCTCCTGGCATATCTGACCATAGTCCTGCTGTGTTAACTTTTCATGATACTGACACTCCTAAAAAGCAATTTAGGTTTCTTAACTGTTGGGTGGAGCATCCTGACTTCCATTCTATTGTTGATAAATGCTGGGTTGCTCATAAGCAAGGGAATTCTATGTTCAGATTAATGCAGAAGCTTAAGCATGTCAAGCAGGGTCTCAAGCAGCTTCATGCTTCTCACTTTACTGATATTGAGAATAGAGTTAAAGAGAAGAGAGAAGCCCTTTCTTCTTGCTTCCATGATTTACAGAAGTCTCCTAATTCTCCTGTCTTGCTGGAAAGGGAGAAGCAACTCTCTACTGAGTTCTGGCAACTCAAAGATATTGAGCTCAAGATCCTTGCTCAAAGGGCTAAGGCTCATAACATTAAATATAATGACACTTGTTCTAAATTCTTCTTTGCAAAAATAAAGGAGAGGCAACAAAGCCAGATGATAGGGGAAATCCAAGGGGTTGATGGCACTAGGCATCAAGGACTGCATTCTGTTGGGGAAGCTTTTGTGGACTACTATCAGCAGCTGCTGGGGAGTGACACTCCTACTGCTTCAATTCCTCCTGATGTTATTTCTAATGGTGCTTGTGTAAAAATGGAAGATTATCCTTCTCTGTTGAAGCCCATTAGCAGAGTGGAAATAAAGCAAGCACTGTTTGACATTGATGCAAATAAAAGTCCAGGACTTGATGGATTCTCTTCTGGTTTTTTCAAGGCTGCCTGGGACATTGTTGGCAATGACTTTTGTCTGGCCATTGAGGATTTCTTCAACACTGGGTTCATGCCAAAGCAAGCAAATGTTACCCTTGTCACCCTCATCCCTAAAAAGGACATCCCTCAAACTGTCAAAGACTTTCGGCCCATTTCTTGCTGCTCCACTATCTACAAAACTGTAAGTAAGATTCTCACAAATAGATTGAAAAGCATCATGGTCTATCTTGTAGGGCCTGAGCAGGCAGCTTTTATCAAGGACAGGAATCTTTTTGAAAATGTTATGCTCACCCAAAGCTTAGTCAAGGGGTACACTAGGAAGCACATCACTCCTAGATGCATGCTCAAGGTGGACATTAGCAAAGCTTTTGACACTTTGCAGTGGAAGTTCATTCAAAATATGCTTAGTGGACTCAATTTTTCTCCCAGATTTATCTCCTGGGTGATGGGATGCATCACTGGATCCTGGTTTACCCTTAAAATTAATGGATCTAATCATGGCTTCTTCAAAGGCAAGAGTGGAGTAAGGCAGGGTGATCCTCTATCTCCATTTCTTTTTGTTCTTAGCATGGAGATCCTCTCAAGGAAGCTTAGGGTAATGTGCAAGCAACCTAATGTTTCTTATCATCCTAAGTGTTCCAAGCTTGGGTTGACCCATTTAATGTTTGCTGATGACCTTATGATCTTTATAAGAGGGGACCTGCCATCTGTTCAACAAGCTGTGGACACTTTAAAGCTTTTCTCTGATTGGTATGGTCTTAAAGCTAATATGGACAAAACTGAAGCCTACTTTGGGGGTGTGGACCAACACATAAGAGCCCTTATTTTATCCACTGTTGGGTTTCAGGAGGGTGCTTTTCCTTTTAGATACCTTGGTTTGCCCCTTAATTCCTCTAGGCTCACCAGGAACATGTATGATGCCCTGCTTCTCAAAGTTCACAAGGTTATTGCTGCTTGTTCTGCTAAGTTCCTCTCTTATGCTGGCAGGAAGACTATAATTAACTCCACTCTTTTTGGGCTTTGCAATTTTTGGTGCACTAGTTTCCTTCTCCCTCGCCAGGTGCACAAAGTTATCTCCAAAATGAGCAAAAAATTTTTCTGGGGCCAGGTTGGGACTGAGAGGAGGCTAGTTTATAAGAACTGGCTTAGTGTTTGTGCTCCCTGGGATGAGGGTGGCTTTCACATCAAAGATATGGAAGGATGGAACAAAGCTACTTTGCTCAAATGGCTTTGGTGCCTGGATCAGAATAAAGGAGCCATCTGGATAAGTTGGATGAAACATTATGTCACTGCCACTTGCTCAATCTGGGATCTTCCTATCCAGGAGCAGCATTCTGAATGCCTCAGGGGCATACTTCATGTGCGGGACATTTGCCTTTTGCAGATGGGGGATATAGCTCAGGTTCAGCAATTACTTAATAGCTGTGTTATTCAACACACTTTCTCAGTTAGTAAAGCTTATGAGCTGTTCAGGAAAACATATCCTATTCAACCAGTCTTTAAAGCCATCCGTACTGGAACAATGATTCCCAGGCATCAGATTATCATAATGCTTGTTGTCCAGGGAAAGTTGGCCACAGTGGATCAGCTCGTAAATAGAGGTTTTCATTGGGTTAACAGATGTTACCTCTGCAAGGAAGCTGCTGAGGATGCTAAGCATCTCTTTTTTCAGTGCAGATACACAAAAGAGCTGCTGCAAGATCTGAAGCTATGGGTTAAAATGAACTCCCCTTGCTGTGATCTGCAAACTCTTCTCCTATGGCCCAGGTTGTGTACCAAAAAGCGGCATTGTAGAAGTAAATGGGTAAGCTGCTGCTTAGGAAGTCTAGTTTACTCTATTTGGTGTGAAAGAAACTACAGAATTTTTGAAGGAAAGGAGCGTCCTTCTCATGCCCTGCTTCCTGAAATTAAGTATGCTACTAGCACTTTCCTCCTCCACAAAGTTAGTGATCACAGTTACTTTGTGGATGTAGCTGCTGCACTTAATAGCTAGGAATTCCCTTCTCCATATACTTGCTCTAGGACTTGATATACTTGTATAGTACTACATAGGGGGCTTTTGTTTTTGTTACATTGTATAGGGGTTATACTCTTGTAAGAACTCATGTAATCCTCTATTTTTGGAATATATGAGACATACCTTCTTGCAAAAATAATAATAATAATAATAATAATAATAATAATAATAATAATAATAATAATAATAATAATAATAATAATAATAATAATAATAATAATAATAATAATAATAATAATAATAATAATAATAATAATAATAATAATAATAATAATAATAATAATAATAATAATAATAATAATAATAATAATAATAATAATAATAATAATAATAACAATACATGATATGTACACACACGCGCACACACACACACACACACACACACACACACACACACACACACACACACACACACACACACACACACACACACACACACACACACACACACACATATATATAGAATTGGGATCCGGTGAGAACCACCAACATAATGAGAACCTTGAGAACTCCACCTTATGTATTTTTTTTTAAAACAAGAATGACATATTTGGATTCGGCAAAGGATTTTATGGCAAGATAACATATTTCTTGGTCTAAAAAGTATAAACTAGTGACGGAAATCGAGGGGAGATACATTTTATTAATTTTCATGCACCTACTACTCATTTTCATATATATGACAATTTTCACGCACCTAGAACTCGTTTTCGTGTACCTAGAGCCTGTTATTTTCATGCAACTAGTAAACATTTTCATGCATGTAACAATTTTCATGCACCTAGTATTTGTTTTCGTGCATCTATAGCCGTTTTAGTATACCTAATTGAATATTTCTACATTAAGTTTATATTTTGTTCATAAAATCAATAAATTTTGTTTAGCTACACTAAAAATGTATTTGAATGAACTAAAGTAAGGGTAAATGATCCATCAAAACTTTCGGAACAAGATTTGGTGGAGATTTAGTAAGGGTTCTCACGGTTCTCATTATGTTAGTGGTTCTCACCGGATCTTGACCATATATATATATAGTGTAAAGATCAAGTGAGTCCACCTCTTACATTTGAGTCCATAAGTCCTCCTTAGAGCCTTTGGATGAGGAAGATGGAGGGTTGAGATTGGAAGCAAAAAGGAGAGGATTAATGCATAATTAAACACTCTCCCTCTCTACTTTACTAATCCATATTAATTAAAAATTAATCCACTATATAAAATTTATTTTTCCACCTACATCTCTCACATCTCACACAATTATCATCCTCTCATCTCTCTAAAACCCAAATAAATCAAAACCAAAAAAAAAAAATTACCACCCACCCACCACACCAAAGCCCAGCCACCATCACCTTAAACCCGACACCATCATCCCATACCACGCCACCAGATCTGACCCCACCACCACCCGGCCTCCCCCATACCCACCTGCCACCACCCGACAACAACCCACCAGCCCACACCCATTAGCCGACACTTCCACCGCACCCGACACCACGACAGCAACAACAACAACTCCTCCACCGCCACCGGATCCCGACAACAACACCACTACGGATCTACCCGACAACAATCCACCACCGCCATCTTACCGACTCTCCTCCCCTACCTTACCACCACCGACACTCCCCCCTGCCGCCGTTTCCTCTGCTCTTTTTTTTTCCTTTGTTGGTGATGGTTGCGTTGTCTCGTTTTTTAGATCTCCTTCCTTCTTTTTTTTGGTGTTGGTTGTTTCGAAAAAATGGTGGTGGTAGTAGATCGCAGTCGAAGTTTTCCATTTCGTCCTTTTTTTTTTTTTTTACCTTATGAGAAAAATAAACAAGATTTTTGGTTTTTTTGGTTGGGCTATGTTCAAGATGGTGTTTTTTTTGCTTCTGGTCGTTTTTTCTAAAAAAAATCTCGGTTGTTTTTTTTTTTTTTTTTTTTTATTCTTCTTTCTCTTCTCCTCCCTTCAAATCTCGGGTTTTTATGTTTTTTTTTGTTGCTTTACTGATTTCCGTTTTCAGATCTAAATTTGAATCGTTTTTTCTTTTCGAGTTCCATTTTTAAGATCTACCTTTTAAAGGGTAATAGATGGTTCTTATGTATGTGGTTTTGATTTTTTTTTAAATCTCGTTTTTAAATATCATTTTTATGTATAGATGGTAATAGATCTATTTTTTCAGATCTCGTTTTTATGTATATTTAAAAAAAAATCGCATTCTTGTTTATTACCATCTATACATAAAAAAAATCGCATTCTTGTTAAAGACTTAAAGTTACACTTTTTGTTGTTAGAATTACACTTTTTTCTGTTAAAATTACACTTTTCTTCATTAAAATTACACTTTTTTCTGTTAAAATTATACTTTTTTCTGCTAGAATAACACTTTTTTTGGGCTAAAATTACACTTTTTCTGCTAAAATTACACTTTTTGTTGTTATTAGAATTACACTTTTTTAGCTTAAAATTATACATTTTTTGGCTAAAATTACACTTTTTCTTCTAAAATTACACTTTTTGTTGTTAAAATTACACTTTTTTCTGCTAAAATTACACTTTTCTTCATTAAAAATACACTTTTTTCTGTTAAAATTATACTTTTTTCTGCTAGAATAACACTTTTTTCGGTTAAAATTACACTTTTTCTGCTAAAATTACACTTTTTGTTATTGTTAGAATTACAATTTTTTCTGTTAAAATTACACTTTTCTCCGCTAAAATTACACTTTTTTCTGTTAAAATTATACTTTTTTCTGCTAGAATAACACTTTTTTCGGCTAGAATTACACTTACTACTATTGGACTAATGTTACACTCTCCATGGACTTGGTCATATTCTCATATTCTCATTGGACTAATGTTACACTCTCAACGGACTAAAATTACATTCTCAGTGGACTGAAATTATACTTTTTTGGACTAAAATTACACTTTTCTGGACTAAAATTACATTCTCCTTGACTAAAAATAACAATCTCATTGGACTGAAATTACACTTACCTGGACTAAAATAACACTTTTTGTCATTAAAATAACACTCGTAAAATGCTAAATTACAATAACTTGTGATAAAAACAAAAATTCAAAATATTATTCGTTAAAATCACTCGGAAAAGATTGAAGTTAAATTTGTAAAACGCTAAATTCTCGAAAATATTCCTTAAAATTACACTTTTTGCTGTTAGAATTACACTCGTAAAATCCTAAAATGTCGAAAACTTGTCTCGAAAAAAAAAACGAAAAAATCGAAACAGGAAAAATGTTAACAAAATTTTCATAAACTTTGAAGTATAAGACAAAATATGGTGTTAATTGTGTATGATAATGAATTAGTGAATGTATTATTAAAACTAGAGAGAGAAGTGAATTAATTAGTGTTAAGTGTGTTTTTTGCTTTCAATCTCAACCTTCCACCATGCATGATCCAAGGGTTGTGGGAGGGACTTATGGACTCAAAAAAAAAAAAAGGGACTTAGGAGAACTTTGCTCTCTCTCTCTCTCTCTCTCTCTCTATATATATATATATATATATATATATATATATATATATATATATATATATATATATATATATATATATATAAAGGGAGAGAAGTGAAGAAGGATTTTGTCTCACCGCCTCGAGATCTTAAGGTAAGACCGTCTTATACTAACTTAGATCTTATTTAATTTATACCGTTGACCCGCCTCGACCTTGACCCACCGTAGGACCATCGTTGACCACTAGTGAGCACCATTGACCGTCAAAAAACGAGTTTGACCGTGACATATATGGTTATTAGTGTTGTTGTTTATACCATTTTTGGGCTGTGTTTTACCTTGTCATTCGTGACTGGATGGGGCGGTTTTGGGTGGCTTTTGTCGTGGATTGAGGGGAGAGTTGAGACTTGAGTGGTGGTGGTTTGGGCAGCGGTAAGGGTGCATAAATCGGGTGGTTTGGAGGGTATGCGGGTTTATGTGTGTTGTTAGTTGTTGTTGGGTCGTGTATTTTAGGTGTTTGTGGGTTCGTCTTTCGGTGTCATAGGGGTGGCTGGGCAGGCCGTGACCACCGTGGCTAGGTGGGAGTAGTGGCGGCTCACGGTGGTGGCTCTTATGGCTATTTTGGTGGCGTTTAGATGGTGTGTGTGTGTGTGTCGTATAAGGGCTTTTCGTCCCATTTACCCCACCGCATTATGTTCGACTCGAGTTGAGAGGGAAAGAGTGCTACCTTGGGACATTTCCCAAGCTTGCCACGAGCTCCTAACGACTCAAACCGGGTTCATTTTAATTGACACACCTATGTTCATTTGTTCATTGGTTTAGGCTCCAAAATCGTCGCTCTGATACCACTTTGTAACACCCCCATTAATTGGGAGACCTTTCTCAAGGCCATCCTAGTCAATGAGGGTGCTACACAACTTGGTTTCCCAAGGTTGTAGTGCGAACAATCGAAATGGAAGCGTTTAAAATAAATAAGTTTATAGTTAAATTAAGTTATTACATATTCGGGGATTCAAATACAGTTCCATACAAACCGAAGTAAATAAAATGGAGTCTGGTTATAATGTCAAAAGGCTAAGACAAGAAAAGTGGCGACACACTAAAGCGAGGACTGCTCCAAACCCTCAAACCATCTCATATGCACATGCTACCTGTCAGACCATTGCTCCTCATATAACTGGAAATATCATATGATTCACCATAATATGACATGAATGCACATGTTCAGCATTTAAACCTTTCCACATAACCATGAATCACAATATGACATGAATGCACATGTTCACCATTTAAACTAATCTAATAACCAACAATTCTCCCAATTCATGTTATAATGCAATTCAACGAATATGTGAAGCCAATACTACTTACCCAATATCATGGCATGGTGAATATCCAATATTAGTGTACAACCAACATTAATTCCCCAACCAATCATGTTATAATGCAACCATGACATGTAATGTGGAATTCATGACAAATAACACAAATGTAAATAACCATATTATTAAGATCGAGTATGAAAACCTTACCTCTTGCAAATCTTCAACAACAAAGCAAGAACTCTAGAAGGGTTTCTCTAGGAAGTCTCCTATAATAATTAATGAAATATATATCACAATTACATCCTACAACATTTATAATACTAATTAACCCTTAATTAACCCACTTAACTAACCAAAATCCTAAATAAAATCCCATAAGACAACATTCCAAAAAACTGGGGTTTACTAACAAAATAAATAGAGAAAAAAGGATAAATAAACACTTACAAATGTAAAGAATTGAAAAAGGATGGAACTTGAGTGTAAATCTTCAAGGATAAGGTGGAATCTTGAGAGGATAAGATTTTGGAGGGTTTTGAGGGATTTTGAAAGATAGAGAGGGAGCTGGGAATGTTTTAGAGTTGTAAAATGAAGGAAAAAACTGAAAAAGAGGGCTTACACACGGAGCCCAACTCGTCAAAATCTGTACCTGAGCCGGTACACTCGGTCGAGTGCATCAACCACTCGGCCGAGTAACTCACAAGCAGGAGTTGGTTAACTGCCCAGAGGGCACTCGGTCATTTTACTCAGTCGAGTAGAGTGCCACTTGGTCGAGTACTCTGATGTACTCGGCCGAGTGCACTACTAGAAAATACGGGGTATTACAAATGCAGTAGTCAGATAGAACTGATACAAATTCACCCTTGGTTTGGAATAATAACCAAGAACTCAATTTAATCTCACCCCACTTTTGAGGTACATACATCTTACTATTCTTATAAGTCTTATCTAATTGGTGATGGTCATCCCCTTCCTCTGCTTCACTAACTTTTTTATCAAATGGATGCACTTGATTAGGATCCTGCTCTATACTACACTCAGATGACTGCTCATCCTCAGTACCATCTTCATCCCCTTCACTCTCTTCATCACCGCCAGAGTAGTCTTCATCAAATTCTTCGCTCTCTTCACCTTTATCATCATCCAAGCCCAACTTTATCAGCTCAACCATTTCTAACCCCGTCATGTCCTTATCTCACTTGACTTAACATCAGTTTCATCAGCTCTTAACTTAGAATGTGGAGTATAAATCCCTTTTCTCTTAGCAGTTGATTTAGGAACTTTTTTGCTTTGATTGAGGCCTTTTTTTACAAAGTTGAGACAAGTTTGGGGTACAGTCAATGCCACTTTCATCTTGTGTGCTAAATCTATTAGCAGTTGGGCAATTTTGTGTAAATTGAGTTGGTATAAAGTTTGTTTCAGTTTCGGGGACAATTTCAGATATGGGATTTGTTTGAATTTTATGGGTAGTTTCAGGTATGGAAGTGGTCTGACTTTTAGAAGCAATTTAATGAGTTGTCTTCTTTTGCTTTGATTGACTTGGATTGTTGTTTCTTTGAGATTCAAGTATAAGTGTTCTTTGACTTTGAGCAGTTTCATGAGTTCTCTCCTTTTGGTTTGATTGACTTGGATTTGTTGAGTTTTGGTTTGATTGATCGGCTAGCTCCTGAGACTCATACACTCTAACATAAACAGTCTCATTTGTCTCCACATCCACCACATGAATTTCAATGGCTAAAGGTTCAACTTCCAAAGCTTTAGTCTCCACTCTGTTTTTCTCAATGCTTTTCTTCTCCTGCATCTTCTCCTCCCTCTGTTCTTCCATCATTCTTGCTTTTTGTAATTCAGCCACTAACCTAAACTCTTTAATTGGCCTAGTTGTGTCCTCAATCCATACCTCAATTGTATCAGAGTTTTCATAATCCCAAAACATTATTTTCAGTAAATTACCATCATCCTTAATATATCTCTATCATTTCTCCCTTTATAATACATATCATATGCAGGGGGAAGTAAGACTTGTTTCAACCCAACAACCTCAAGATCAACAATTACATCAAGTAGTTGTATAAAATCCACATCATAAATAGCATAATCAAATGCTTTCCCTCTATAGTGACATTGCAACCAAAATGCAGCTTCCATCCTACCATTTTTAAACCAATCATTACATTACAAAAAAACACATGGATGATGTTACAGACAACAAAAACCCTAACCCTAATAATTTCTTAATAATTATACTTATACAAGCAAAAATCAGTTAAAAATCCTAATTTTCAGTAAATGAAAAACCTTGATCATCAAACTAACAAATACCCTAATTATTGAATGAAAAATGCATAAAACCACAACAAATACCCTAATTAAAATTCAAAAAATAACAATTATCTACATGCAAATAAAACCGCTCATAAAAAAGATCATTTGGGTATGAGTAAATCACAAAATAAAATGAAAAAGATACAAATTACCTAATTTTAAGATAAAGCAACAAAAAGAACAAAAGATGAAGATGATTACCTGGAATAGAACACCAAGAATGAAGATAATGAAGCTGAATGAAAATGAAGAAGTTGTGATGAAAAGGAAGAATGAAGATGATGAAGATTTGTGATTTTCTCAGGTTTGTGTGATTGATTGTTGAGGGTGTGGAGGAAAATCGTTTATCGTTATGTGGAAGTGAGAGGGGAAGTGAAGAGTTGTACTTTTTTTTCTTTCTTTATGAGTGAAATAGAGGTAAAATAATGCAAGGATGAGGGGGAAGTTGGAGTTAACGACATCATAACAAAAAAATAAAAATAAAGGTAGATCGTACACTAATTTGAAAGTTCAGGAGTACCATGAGCAGATTCCTAAAAAGTTGAGTACCACGTGAATTTTGTCAAAACTCATGGGCACCAAGAAAATTATCCTTATTTTAAATGTACTCCTAAAGACGAATCAAACAAGATCTCATATGAATATATCTTCACTTATGTATTCAGAGAAAATTGAAATTAAATGTTCACTTGTAAATAGTGTACAAAATAGCAATGTGTAGTGTGAAGTTGAATGGAGGAAGTATATAACAAGTCAAAAATTAAAGGAGACTATTTTGAGAAGAGGCTATCCAAAGTTGGTTTTATTTTATGTTAAAATGTAGTTTGACTTATTTTTGAGAAGGTGACTAATAGTATGAATTATTACTATGAATTAATCTTATATTAGTTACATTTTATACTATGTGTTATTCATAATATTAAATAAATAACTACTATGACTAAATTGTAATTTTTATGAAAAATATTTTCAGAATAATTTGAAACTTAAAAGGTTAAACTAATTGCGAAAAATGTTTTTATATGAGTTTAGTTATCATCATACTTATTAAAATATTATGAGATATAAAGACGGTTTAACTTTTAGTGAGTGTGCTCACAATATTTTCAGTTAACAAAAAAGAATAGGGAGAAAATCCAAAACTTATATTAGTTAATCCACCACATGTATTATTTTATAAGAGTAGACATTTTATTAAAGAAATTTAAAAAATATTAATAAATAACGGTTTAAAATTTTGAGGATCACCTGTATAAAAAGTTAAAGCATTGTATATACGAGTTGGGGTTTGCACGTTAGAGCACCCACAACGGTATACTCGGCTCTTCTCATGATACTGATGAAAAGCAATGAGTGGAGAATATAAGTGAATAAACAACGGTAAAAGTGGGCAAATAATTGGTGAAGAATGGTGAAGATTTTCACATGTCCAAAAATTGGTGAAGAAGAGAGAGGAAGGGTCCTCTGTCATATTTGGGCCAAAAAATGATATAGTGGGGTTGACCATGGTCCAATGGAGACACGCCACATGTCATCCCAAATAACTATAATTTAGGATTTGTAATGATAGTGTATTGATGTATACAATGGCTATATTTTACAAGTGACATAATTAATATATATATATTTTTTAAAAAAAGTACCATAATTCATATTCTTTTACCTTCTATAGAATTGAGTTTAATGTCAATATCTTTTCTGGAAGCTATTGCCTCACAAGATTTATGGATATGACATTCCTACTTCGGTACTCCAGGTTTGACAAATGATTTAAATGTTTTACATCGTTCTCCAGTTTTTGATGCCTTATTAAATGGGTATGTGTCACGCGTAAATTATATTGTAAATGTCAATCACTATGATTGTGGTTATTATTTAATGGATGGTATTTACCCAAAATGAGCTACGTTCATTTAGTCGATAAAACTTTCGCAAACACCCAAAGATAGGTTATTTGCAACTAAACAAGAAAGTGTTAGAAAGGATGTTGAACGTGCTTTTGGTGTGTTACAAGCTTGATTTGTAGTTATACGCAACCCAGCGCGCTATTGGAGTAAACAATTTATTCATAAAGTAATGACAACTTGCATTATATTGCATAATATGATTGTCGAAGATGAGCGAGAGTCATACCCTGGTTTTGACAATATACAAGAGTACATCGATAATCATAATGATGAATAAGAACTTAGTGTTGACGCTCGTGCCTATGAGCTTGCAGTTAATGTAATTTGGTTGTATTATTTAGTTGTAATATTTTCTATATTTATTTAATGTTTAGTTGTATTATTTTCTATATTTATTTAAAGTAATTTAGTTATTTTGTAATACTTTCATAATAATTTATATCAAAAGAACGTGTTTAGTACCTTTAAATGATATCTAATAATATCCAAATTTTATATTCAGAAAAACTGGAAAAAAAAATCAACTTTATATTAATAGCGGTAAAAATAATACTCTATAAACGGAAAATTCACTTGGTACCCCTAAACTTTGCATTTTGCACTTGGTATCCAAATTTTTAAGTTTGTGCACATGGTACCCTTAAACTTTGATTTTCAAGTTGAACGTGCCTTTTTTATCGTTGTTAATATTTTCAATTGAGCATAAATCGTAAAGCAGAAATCTGAATCGACCAATTTTTTTTAATAAATTAATTATCTCTTTGACATCTATAATTTTATAAAGCGAAAAACGGTCATTCGAAAATTTAAGATCGAAATTATGGTCAATTTAAGATTCTCAGGAAAAAAATCCCTAGAAAATGTCAAATGGACAAATTTTTAAATCTCAAATCGTAGATTATGACAAGTTAATCATTTTAGAACAAAAAAAATTGACGATTCCGAATTTCGATGTAGGGGTTACGCCCGATTAAAACAATTTATAGCGGCAAAAATGGCATATTGTGCATGAAAATGAAATGTGGAGGGTACAATGTACACAAACTTAAAATATTGGGTACCATGTGAAAAGTGGCAATGTTCGGGGTACCACGTGAATTTTCCGATATATAAATCCAAAAAAATTAATATGAATTATTATATTGACAATGAAGTAAAAATAATATAAGGGAGACATAGTGGAATGTTGATGTCGATAGTATGGGGTTTAATAAAGTATGAGAGAGAAGGAAAGTTGAGATTTTGTTGACGTAGATGTTTTTTGATGTTTTTTTGGTGGTGAATGGAAGCAAAGGCAGATGTTAAATATGGGAGAGAGAAAAGCTGAAAAAGTGTAAGATGAAATTTGGTGAGATTTCAACATTGTGGATGGTCATATTAAATGTTTTTTTTTTTTGGGAAAATGTAAGTATTATATTAATCATAACCCAAATATTTGATTAACTAGGGAGATAGCCCTTAGTTAATTTACACCATTACATATTTGTTCTAACCACACTTTGACTTTGCTATTACTGCCTATTATATTTCGAAGTCTCAAACTCATTACTATCCCCCTCTACACCTGTCTAACTAGTACATTGGGTAACAACAAGACGCTCTCTACACGACTCCTATTCCTGGCATGCCATATCTCATACATTAGATAAGCCAGACTTGCAGCAAGCACTTGCCTAACCAACAGAGATCTATTCCTATACTTGAGCCACCACTCCATCACACCTTGCACTGGAATGCAGATCTGCATCCAACTCTGAAATAGAGCTAGACATTTCCTGTTATAAACACAGGAGAAAAACAAGTGATCATGGCACTCCTCCTCTTGCCCACATAACCAGCAACAGTTGCATTGAAGAAATCCCATCTTCATCATCCTGTCCTGAGTAAGTAGACGCTGCTGCACAGCTAACCATATGAAGAAACCATGCTTAGGAGCCATGATCCTATTACTAACCCAAGGATACCATGGCACATCTGCTCCTTCCTGTTCCAACCAATGATAGCCCATACTCAAAGTGTAACACCCCGATTTATGAAGGAGCCTTTAGCAAGACATTCCCTAATAAACCGGACTGTTACCATCTCGGTTTCCCGAGGTAGTGAATAAAAAATTAAACTCCAAGGCAAAATATATAATTACTTTAACTTAATTATTACAAAACCTCTTTTACATCAAATTACAAGGAACTAACATAAATGAAAGTGAAAGTCTTCTAAATGATGATCTAGCTACTAAGTCTTCTGATCCAGTGTCTCACGCTCATCAAGCTCCCAGCCTATCTCATAAACCTGTCAAGCCTGCTCCCCAATATTTGGATCGTCACAGGTGTTCACGAATACACAAGGTCAACCACGAGGTTGAGTAGGGAATACAATGAAACAACAAAATATGATATGCATGCTCCTCCGTCACCTCCATCTCCATCTCAACTCATATCTCATAACCCGGAACACCCAGCCATACCGATCCCATTGAGACTATATATCGACCGTAGCCGATCCGCCACTCGCAACAGGACACCAGGGCAAGTCCTGCAGAACCCGCCTGGGCCTTATCACAACATCATCTTCACCACACCACATCACCACAACATCCTCCATCTCCAATGCATATGAATGCTCAAAAGAAATTAATGCAACACAATATATATATCTTTGAACTGATCAATCATAAAATCATGCCGGTTACCAAATGTTGTGATAACATACTCAATACGATCAATTCAGTCAATCACCTTCCAGTATATGAATCATAACGTAAATCAACAGCCACGAAGCAAGTCAACGTTCACAGTTTGGTCATACGAAACACAAACAAGTCAACACAATTCAACATCAACGATAATAAGTCAAGTGTATTTCCCTACCTTTTCGCAATCCAAGCACACACAAGCAATCACTTATGATCCTTCACTTATCCATCACCTACATAACATAATTATGTATAATTACCATCTACTCAGTCAATTAATCATGCACATAACCTAGACTCATCATAACTTAATAGGAATATCAATTTAAAGAACAAACACGACTTTTCCTGATTTTCCTGCTCATGGCAGACTCGGTATAAAATGAATAACTAATTCCAGAAAATTCGAATTGATGCAAGGCCAATTGAATTGGAACCCCATGAGTCTTAGCTACAATTTATATCTAACGTATTTTTCTCAAATTCCAAACTTATCAAGGGTTTTCAGACTGATTTCCAAAAACTGACAGAAACCATCGCATAAAAGGTATTGATTCATAAAACGAGTTTGACAAATGATTCTTAAGTAAAACCAATGCCTAATTCATCTAAACTCTTTAAATTAAATATATGAAAAAGAACCAGTACCAATTCAATATCTAAATTATGTTTTTGAAGTAATCTTTCAGCCTCTACTGATTTGCGGACTTTTTAGATAGACGTTCACAAATAATTTCTTCAGGAAAAACTACACGGTGAAATGCTACCAATTTTCACAAGCATAAACTAGGCTTGGAATAAACATGAGTCTCTTCTTTAACTTTTTGCATCCCACGGATTTAAGACAGGTAAAACACTCAAATAACACAGACCAACGAATCTGTAAATTGCTGTAACTATTCCATTCATTTATCTCATACAATTTATAATCAAAAACCCCCAAACCAATTCTAGGGTTACGAAAATTATCCCAATACTACTATAATTATGCTAATAATTGAATAAAGAGGTAATAGGATAGTCTACTTACGAAATAGGATGAGAATAGGCTGAGAAATCGCCTCGCAATTCCTCACGCGGCTCCCTTCACACACGGCTCCCTCTTCTCTCTTTTCTCTCTTTTCTCATGGTTAAAATGAATATGGTGATAGGGAGATTAGGGTTTGGTTAGATTGGTTATACATATAGGATAGGTGCTATTAAGACGATACGGGCCTAGCCTAGTTAGATTAATTAAAACCCGAGTCACATAATTACCCGAGTCACAAATACACTACACGGCCCACGTGTAACTCGGCCTAATATAATATCATATTAAAATACCGGGTATTACAGTCTACCCTCCTTAAAAGAAACTTCGTCCCGAAGTTTACCCTCTCTACCAACCAACGCAAACGAATTATGAAACGCATATACAAAAGTATGTAAGGCACCCACCAAATTGAATATTAAACGCAATATTACATTCCACCCTCCTTAAAATAAACTTCGTCCCCGAAGTTTAACCATAACAAAAACACATCATGTAACACTCCAACATAACCCACACAACGCATAACCAATATAGCCAAACTGAGAAATCACACATGAAAGTATAAAGATTTTACAATCCTACCCTCCTTAAACATGGTTACGTCCCCGTAACCTTCATTATTATAACAAAAGTTCTCAAACTACGCTAACAACGAAAGAAGATAAAAGATTCACAACTCACGTTCAAGTTAATTAATCCCTACTAAAGACAATCAATATACAAGCTCTCTCAAGGAAGCTACGATTCTTCTCAAGCTCAAAGACATCGCCACGGATCGGAGCAAAAGCCATGTTGAATAACTTAAGACATTTCAAAGATTAATCTAAACACTCTTCATATCAATCAATACATGCAATAACATTCACAGGATCTGCTTGTCAATCTAATTTATACATTACTACTCAGGTTACAAAGATGATGATGCTTAGGTGCTCACATATGGTTCATGTCAAATAGCATATTTTCCAAGAAATATTGGTCGAATGACGAATGACGAATGCACATTGATTGGCAAATTTTACAAGCTTATTGGTCGAGTCGGTCAAGCGAGTAAAACAATGATATTGGAAAGTTAACATACAAAACTATCATACATAAAATTTCATTCTTGGTGTTAAATATATTTAAACTGCACCCAACACCATGACATAAAAGACTAAATGTATTTAACTACACCAATTTTACAAATATTCATTACATATCATGCTAATATCAACATACCATGTTAACACACAACTCACTTAAATCACCACATTACATTTCCCGTTTTGACATTCGTAACTAACAACCCACTAATTCACTACATGAACGAACAACATGACTAAATTAACCCACTATTTGTGACTCCGTTCTAGCTTCATTCCCCCAGACTAGCAAATATCATGAAACCATACAACCGGACAATCGGCTGAAATCTCATTCCGAATTTATACTCACACGACAAAATTTAACTTCATTTTCAAAACTTTTACTTTCATACTTTGACGGTGAATAACTTTCTTAACATAAATCTTATAACAGAGCCGTCCATAGAATCCATTTGACTCAAAATCTGATAAACTTAACTCAATTCCTTCAAACAATACAAGCTTAGATGTCGACTCATATTTCGTAATTTACGGGTTCATCTTATTCATTTCAGTCCTATCTTTACTAATGAACGACTATTACCTCAACATCGGGATTTTAGTTGCACTTCTTTACTCGATTATATTCACGGCTAACACGACTATAACATTTAATCGGAGACCTTTTAGATAGTACACATTCCCCTGGTAACGTCTCAAAGAAAGCATACGATTCGTACCATGATGTAAAGCAAGTAACTACAAATTAACTGTGTTCAATCAAAATTTTACCTCTTTATTACAGATCTATTTATCACGGGTTGCATGGTCACACAAAAGTATAAGTACCAACTCAATCACATGTTAAATTTTAAAACGATTTATCACGTCATAAGAACTAGACAAGAGTCTAACCATATAGTCAATATAAGAAGATTATTAGTTTAGATCGGAGGCACATTATAAAATTCCCTGTTAAACTCCTTACGGAACCATCGACTAGTGTGATGTTTTTAGTGTTTCTAGTAATTGAGACTTTATAAAATATCAAATCACATAGTAAGATTACCTCATGAATAATTCATGATAGATCGTGTACTAAAAATACGGGCATTGACATGTTAACATAAAGATCAAAGTTGATAAATTAAAGAGTGCTATTTTTTCAAAGGTAAAATGATGAAAAAAATTAACAAATACCAAAATAAAAAATACAGTTGAAAAAAACAACTCAAAAACTATTACTCATTCACGTTAAAGTCGTCAATCTTACATTTAGTTTTTAATATACAATTCTTTAAGCAATCCTAATATTTTACTTCTCCACATAGTATTCTTTCTCCAATGAATCGTCCCTATAAAAAAGTAACTCAGTAATTAGTGCGAATTAACCAACAAAATAGTGGAATTTGTTTTATACAATATTATCGTTATTAACTTAAACTTCCTCTTAAATAGAGAAAGAAAGGGGGAATAGGAATAAAGTCTTTAGAGATGTAAGTATGTTAACCTTTGAATAGGTCAACACCACAAATCTTGGTAGACCCTAAATGAGAACAAAACAAATACATACGATGAAGTTGAAAAATGTGATCAAACTTCATATCAATGGAACTTGCACTAAAAAAGAAATATTAGTTAATAATCTAAAACCTTAATACATTTACCTTAATTGAAATAGAATCATAGGAAGATTAGTGACACATTTAGTTCTATTAACAATAGGGATGAGAAAATTTTTGGTTTATAAATTTTGTCTTCCAACAAAAATATATAAACAATTGAGGATGCGTTTATAACTTTTGAGCATTATTTTTTCATTATTATCAAATTTAATATAAGTATAAATATGAATCAAGGTTCATGACTTTTGAGTTTTGAGCATCATTTTTTTCATTATTATGAAATTTAATATAAACATAAATAAGGAGTAAGGAGAAATGGAGTTTATAAGGTTTGCTTGATTACTAATAATTATAATTTTTTTTTTTACAAAATCCACTTTATACAAGAGTGGTTTAAGATATTATCGTGTGTAATTAAATATGACATGTAGATTATGGTAGATAGTTTGGCTTGCCTTTTAATTAGATTTATAGATTGTCGATTTTTTATTTAGATTATAGAGTTATAGATTTTTCTCAGTATTATGAAGTCTAATATAGACATAAATATGGTGTAAGGAGAAATGAAATGTGAAAGGTTTACTTTATTAATATTATTATTATTATTATTATTATTATTATTATTATTATTATTATTATTATTATTATTATTATTATTATTATTATTATTATTATTATTATTATTATTATTATTATTATTATTATTATTATTATTATTTTACACAATCTACTTTGCATGAGAATGGTTTAGAAATTATCTTCCGAAATTAAAATATGACATGCAGAATAATAATAATAGATAATGTCGCTTGCTTTTTAATTATCTTATGGAATTAAAGTTAAATAAATAGGTAGATTAATAACCAAATTTATGAGAAGAAAATAAAGAGTTTATATTAGTTTTTTAGTGATTGAAACTACTGTTTTTTTTTGTACTTATAAGCATGTGACAATTTTGGAGATAATTAAATTTTTAATACATAGTTTTTCGTTTTTATAATATTGTATAAAAATAAATAATTAAGTAATTAATATAGATGAATTAGTATTAACCTCTATAAAAATGCCATGTGAATTAAAATTAAATGTTTTAAGTAGTCTTTTAATTATATTGTATAGATAGATTTTACCTCAATTTCGTGCCTTTTGTATTTCTTCCCTCTTCAGATTACCTACGTGTTGCTTTGTCTTATCTGCATTCACATACATTTCACGATGCTTTAAAATTCATCTAAAAATATATTGACCAAAAGGTAAAACATCAACATGGCAAAAACTTCACAAATGAAACAACATTGTCACATATAAATCATTGAAATTAAATCAAATGGAAAACATGAATTTAAATATACATCAAAGGATTTATAAAACCAATATCATAACAAATTCAAATATACTTTATTGGACATAACAACAACAATACTCAATAATAATACTCAATATACTCTCTATAATCAAATAAATAAATTAAACCATAAAATATAATCCACAGCTTAGAAACTCATGGAAAAATGAGCAATAGATTTTAAATAAATATTGTGAATATAAACTATCATAGGTATTATAGGTTTTATAGTCATCACACAACCATAGACTCCCATATTTTAGTTTTATTTTTAATTTATTTTGTGGTATTATTAAATTAGATAATTGATTGCTGAGCAACTCAAGAGGTGAATTAAATAGGGAAAAAGGTTAATGAAAATTATGGGTATTAAGTAGTATAAAGAAATCTAATCAATTTATTAACATATTATATTACAAAAATTAATTAGATAGGAAGAAATCTTAATTAATTTGGTGGGTGTTAAGTATTATGAAGAGTTTTAATCAATTTATTATAATGTTTAATTAAAAAAATGAATTAAATAGGAAAAAGTGTTAATAAAAATGGTGGGTGCATGTTAAGTAATATGAAAAGTTTTAATTTATTAACATGTTTTATTACCAAAATTTCAATTAAAATGTCAATTTTAATTATAAATTATGAGATTTATTAACATGTTTTTATAACAAAAGTTCAATTAAAGTGTAAATATTGATTATAAATTATGAAATTTTGATGTAAATTTGTAAGGGTTACATAAATTAAATTAATTTATAGAAAAATGAATTAAATCTATAAAATAAGACAATTACGTGGCAATGAGTTTTGATTCTCACGTTTACGTGGCATTTACGTGGCATTTTTGGATCCTACGTGGCTTTGTCTACGTGGCGTATTAGTCATTTTAGGGTAGCCTTTTAATTATATTTTATAGATATGTTATTATTTACTCTTAATATCAACAAAATATTTATTTTTTTAATAAACGGAGTAAATTAGAATTATGTGATATTTATTTGTTGCTTAAAATATTCTAACAATAAACGTCGAAATTTAAAATTTAATATGAATTTTGATTTTAATTGTTGTTTAATTTATCTACAAGCTTAAAAGTCCAAAGTATAATATTTGTAATGCTATTTGCATTTAATATTTCTTTCTTTTTTTCTTTTTTACTTTTAAAATTAGAAATAATGATGTAAACTTTGGTGTAAATTTTAATTATAAATTATGAAATTTTGATGTAAATTTGAAAGAGATATATAAATTTTGGAAAAAAAATATATTTAAATTAATGTCATATAATAATAAGTTGATGATTTATACCACATTAACTCGCCATGTCATATTAAAATTTGACATGGCATGTGTAGTAAGTGACATGGCTTTTTGGTAGTGTAAGGTGGCATTTATGACGTGGCATTTTAAGTTCCCCTTTTAATAGTATTATATAGATGTAGAAGTCAAACAACTGAAATTACAATTGAGTATTAATGGTTATATGATTCACAATAACAACAAAATTACTTCCATATCACACATATGTTTAACATTTTAGCAACCATACCATTCAATTGTATCCATCAACTCAGTATAATTCATTTTCAGCAAAATAAAAGATATCGCATAAACAACTTAAACATGTACATATACCATCATATAACTTGTAAAACATTATCTATGACAAAAGATTAGCAAGGTGAACAAGTTCTCTGGTTTGCACGGTTTGAACAAATAGGCAACTCGCGGCTCAATTAAATGTAACTATAACGACTATCATTTAAACATACGCATAACATGTGAATCATCAACGGGTTATCTCATTATAATTCATAGCGACGGTTCGAGAATATATTTCAAATATCGTAACTATATCGTAACTATATCAAACTATATTTCAAATATCGTGACAATTGCAATAATCACCTTAGCATTTCATGACAATACAACTATGAACATATCCAATAAGGAGCAACAACACTATTTTATTATCATATCATAAGTTTAGGTTCAACTGAAATAAATTAATGCAATGAAAGTAATAAGTATAACTATAGGCACACAGACTCACATGAAAGACATTAGAACTCAGATGACATCCTACATGTGTGAACATTTAGACATACTCATTACTACCATCCATGTGTAAACATTTGAACATAATTATTATAAATATTCATGCGAGTATATTAGAACAATCAAGTTAACATTTAACGCCACCAACTTTACCAAGATATGACAATATAGTTTTATATTTATATATATCCAACCACTATACAAATATGATGAACACACCAGAGATATTATAACATGCCAAGCATAAAATATGCAAACAACTGGACTCGTATAAAATATTTCACCTTCGATTAAGAATCAAATTAAGCTATTCAATTTCACTCATACTATCATGCCAACAATGTTATAAACTAAACTTTAATTTTTTTATCACTAGTTAAGATACATAACCAATGAATATGTGTGCTACTATCATTATATAAGGACACTATAATTTCACATTGATAAGGCTCATGAAATAATCGAACAACTGCATGAAAACTCAACATAGCATTCACATTTTAAAAGTTATGATTCACGTTGTAACTTCCAAAAAAATCACGAATAAATAACCGTTCAACGAAAACTTGAGTTATATTACTTTTTATAACATACAGAGAGTTAATAATTCGTGAGAAAAAGAATGAGGTCCAAAGCTCAAGAATTCAATTTTTAAAGGATTCTACAACTCAGTTGGTCCAAACAAGTATGTGACAGCAATTGGTCCGAAACTTGGGTCAGTTTGCAAAACTTACCATTTAATATAGAGACATCAAGAATTTTCGTGGCTTATCAATTTGAAAACATATGCAAATCTTCTGAACGATGGAGTTGGAATTATGCAAAAATTATTAATACAATTTAAATGAGGATTTTTACAAAATCGTTGGTCGAAACATCACTGCACAGGAACTTCCTGACCACAGCCCACTAAAATATTTATTACTCCTAATCCATATATCCTATAAGCATGAAACCAACGCCAAATGAACACTAACTCACGAGGCTATCTCTCATAAAATTTTCATCCATAGGAAATAAACAGAAAATAAATGGCAGTAAGGTCAATTAAAGAGTAAAATCAAACAAAACGAGTTTCAGCACTAGGTCATTCTTTACTATGTTACAAGCTCTTATGAACATACTATGTATACTAACCCATCCCAACTTAAATCTCACACTTTGTACTTACGTAAACATCTATCCCATAGAATCCCTTCGCATTCGATCTACTCCTTACATCTAAATCACGATTGCTATGACTAGAAACAAGCAATTCAATAGTGTTTCTGATTACTATCACAATACTATACTAGCATGGCTTCGGGATCACATAACCGCATATCACTAGACATAATAGCACTATCAACACGTCATTCACATCCATCCAGATAAATATCATCAATTCGCAATTATTTTCACGCTCACGATTACCACAATCCAACACTTCATTGATTATCAATCTGAACACGAAAATTTATTTCTCATCTCCACAACATCATATGATCACGTCATCATTCATACAAAATACTTACCGTGACGTTGTCCTACAGAATGGTTAGAATATATGGGTCTCAAGGTATACATCAACTCGATTATATCCAAGGTTTTCCTTCTAGCTACCCCATTCACTCAATTTTCTCTCGGGTTACCTGGTTCAAAACTGAGAGGGCAAAAGAGCACGTATTAAGGGCGCCTTCTTAACCGCACTGTGAGCTCCTAACAGTTTATTCCCAGGGGTTCATTTTATTTAGACACATCCTACGTTCATTGGGTTCATTGGTTTAGGCCTGATGATCGTTCGCTCTGATACCACTTTGTAACACCCCGATTTATGAAGGAGCCTTTAGCAAGACATTCCCTAATAAACCGGATCATACCATCTCGGTTTCCCGAGGTAGTGAATAACAAATTAAACTCCAAGGCAAAATATATAATTACTTTAACTTAATTATTACAAAACCTCTTTTACATCAAATTACAAGGAACTAACATAAATGAAAGTGAAAGTCTTCTAAATGATGATCTAGCTACTAAGTCTTCTGATCCAGTGTCTCACGCCCATCAAGCTCCCAGCCTATCTCATAAACCTGTCAAGCCTGCTCCCCAATATTTGGATCGTCACAGGTGTTCACGAATACACAAGGTCAACCACGAGGTTGAGTAGGGAATACAATGAAACAACAAAATATGATATGCATGCTCCTCCGTCACCTCCATCTCCATCTCAACTCATATCTCATAACCCGGAACACCCACCATACCGATCCCCTTAGACTATATATCGACCGTAGCCGATCTGCCCATTTCCTTGTTGAGGACACCAGGGCAAGTCCTGCAGAACCCGCCTGGGCCTTATCACAACATCATATTCACCACACCACATCACCACAACATCCTCCATCTCCAATGCATATGAATGCTCAAAATAAATTAATGCAACACAATATATATATCTTTTAACTGATCAATCATAAAATCATGCCGGTTACCAAATGTTGTGATAACATACTCAATACGATCAATTCAGATCAATCACCTTCCAAAGATATGAATCATAACGTAAATCAACAGCCACGAAGCAAGTCAACGTTCACAGTTTGGTCATACGAAACACAAACAAGTCAACACAATTCAACATCAACGATAATAAGTCAAGTGTATTTCCCTACCTTTTCGCAATCCAAGCACACACAAGCAATCACTTATGATCCTTCACTTATCCATCACCTACATAACATAATTATGTATAATTACCATCTACTCAGTCAATTAATCATGCACATAACCTAGACTCATCATAACTTAATAGGAATATCAATTTAAAGAACAAACACGACTTTTCCTGATTTTCCTGCTCATGGCAGACTCGGTATAAAATGAATAACTAATTCCAGAAAATTCGAATTGATGCAAGGCCAATTGAATTGGAACCCCGTGAGTCTTAGCTACAATTTATATCTAACGTGTTTTTCTCAAATTCCAAACTTATCAAGGGTTTTCAGACTGATTTCCAAAAACTGACAGAAACCATCGCATAAAAAGTATTGATTCATAAAACGAGTTTGACAAATGATTCTTAAGTAAAACCAATGCCTAATTCATCTAAACTCTTTAAATTAAATATATGAAAAAGAACCAGCACCATTTCAATATCTAAATTATGTTTTTGAAGTAATCTTTCAGCCTCTACTGATTTGCGGACTTTTTAGATAGACGTTCACAAATAATTTCTTCAGGAAAAACTACATGGTGAAATGCTACCAATTTTCACAAGCATAAACTAGGCTTGGAATAAACATGAGTCTCTTCTTTAACTTTTTGCATCCCACGGATTTAAGACAGGTAAAACACTCAAATAACACAGACCAACGAATCTGTAAATTGTTGTAACTATTCCATTTATTTATCTCATACAATTTATAATCAAAAACCCCCAAACCAATTCTAGGGTTACGAAAATTATCCCAATACTACTATAATTATGCTAATAATTGAATAAAGAGGTAATAGGATAGTCTACTTACGAAATAGGATGAGAATAGGCTGAGAAATCGCCTCGCAATTCCCCACGCGGCTCCCTTCACACACGGCTCCCTCTTCTCTCTTTTCTCTCTTTTCTCATGGTTAAAATGAATATGGTGATAGGGAGATTAGGGTTTGGTTAGATTGGTTATACATATAGGATAGGTGCTATTAAGACGATACGGGCCTAGCCTAGTTAGATTAATTAAAACCCGAGTCACATAATTACCCGAGTCACAAATACACTACACGACCCAGCTGGTAACTCGGCCTAATATAATATCATATTAAAATACCGGGTATTACACACAGTGTACTCTATACCTGTACTCCTCCACTGCTCATTATAAAGAAACGGTTTGAGAATGTTTTTGACTCCACATAATCATCGCCAAGCCCAGCTTGCTCCACTAGAGGGTTCATAATGCTGCCATTCCTGATTTTTCATATAAATGGCATGAATCCATTTCACCCACAAGTGGTCAGACTTCTGTTCAATCCACCAGACATACTTCCCAAGGGAAACTATGTTCCATTGATGTAAATTTTTCAGACCCAATCCTCCTTTCTTTTTTGGCTTGCAAATATTACTCCATGCCACCAGAGCAAGACTCTCCTTGCAATCTGTGCCATGCCACAAGAACTTCCTACATATAGCATCAATTTTATCCAACACAGTTTTTGGTAAGATAAAAATCCGTGCCCAGTAATTATGTAATGTGCTCAACACAGCTTTAACAAGGACCACTCTCCCAGCATACGACAATTTCCTGGTCCCCAACCTAGCAATCCTCTCAGTAATTTTATCAACCAAGAATTGGCAATCCAGCACTCCCAGTCTCTTAGGGATGATGTTAACCCCAAGATACCTGAAAGGTAAGGCTCCTCTCTTCATACCTGTAGCCTGAACAATTGCTTGAATAATGGAATCAGGTATCCCATTGCAATAAAAGTTGGATTTCCCAGCACTCATCTTCAGACCAGAGGTTGCAGAGAACAATTCAAAGGCCCTGATCATGATGCTAACTGACTGAATGTCACCTCTGCTAAACATCAGAAGATCATCCGCAAAACAGAGGTGAGTGAGATTAATCTTAGAGCAAAGAGAATGATGTTTAAACCCCTTAAACTGAGGTAAGAGTTGCATCAGCCTACTCAGGTACTCCAGACAGATGGTGAAGAGCAGGGGGGAAAGAGGGTCCCCCTGTCTAAGGCCTCTCCTGCCCTTAAAGAAGACAAAAGCTTCACCATTCAAAGCCAAGGAATAAGAAGGAGAGGTGACACACTCCATTATCAATTTAATGCAATTGGTTGGGAAATTTAATCCCTCGAGCATCTCATGAAGGAATTGCCACTCAATAGAGTCATACGCCTTCTGCAAATCAATCTTCATCATTAATCTTGGGGAGCAAGCTTTTCTATTATACAATTTGATCAGATCCTGGCAAATAAGGATGTTGCCAACGATATCTCTTCCCTTAACAAAAGCACTTTGGGCAGGATTAATAATAGCAGGAAGAATTTGACTTAGCCTAACACAAATGACTTTGGCAAGGCATTTGTACACTGTGTTACAACAGGCAATTGGCCTGAACTGTAGCACAGTGGTAGGCAGCTCCACCTTAGGAATGAGAGTCAAGATAGTGTTGTTAGACTCTTTTAAAACATTCCCAGTCTCATATGCATTCCTTACTGCCTTACACACTTCAGGACCAACTATATGCCAGCTATCCTTGAAAAATTGGCTGCTATAGCCATCAGGCCCTGGTGCCTTGGTGCCTGGGATTGAAAACATAGCAGCCTTAACCTCCTCATCAGTCACTGGAGCACTCAACAAATCCCTCTGTTCATCAGTCAAGCACTTCCCAGATTTTATAACTCCAGGTTTCACATGCTTAACCTCAGTAGATGTACCTAATAAACCCTTATAGAATTGTTCAAAAGCCATTTTGATGTCTTCAGGTGTAGTGCACATCTTACCATTAGCATCATGAATTTGATACACCCTATTCATTGACCTCCTTCTTTTGATACTTGAGTGAAAAAAGAAGTGTTAGAATCCCCATCTTTTACCCAACTTTCTTTGGCTTTCTGAGCTAGATACATCTCCTTAGCCTTCCTCAAACCCATCAGATCCTGAGCACAAGCTCTTTCAGCTTTACACAACTCAGAGTTCAGGGGATCATCCCTTAATTGTTCCTGATAGTTCTGAAGAGCAATTTCAGTGACATGAGTTAAATTCTCAATGTCACTAAATTGCTCTCTATTCAACTTCTGCAACCTGTGCTTCAAACCTTTGAGTTTTTTGGTGACCCTAAACATAGGAGATCCACCAATATCTTCCTGCCATCCAGTTTGCACTACCTCATCAAAATTATCAGCAAGTGCCCACATATTGAAATACTTGAAAGGTGCCCTTTTCCTTGCACTGGTCCTAATGAACTGGATCACACAAGGACAGTGGTCAAATAACCCCTCAGGGAGGAATTGAGCCACTGAATCAGGAAACCTTTGTAGCCAAGCATCATTAGTCAACACTCTATCTATATTACTGTAGACTTTAGTCCCATCTTCATGCTTATTGTTCCATGTAAAATAGGATCCAATCATCTTCCCTTCCTGTAACTGACAATCATCCAATGCTTTCCTCATAGGTAAGATCTCAGCCAAGGTAACATCACTTCCTCCAATCCTTTCCCCCACTCTCATTATACTATTGAAATCACCACCCACAAGCCAAGGACCATTAGCTGTGGTGGCATAATTCCTCAAATCCTGCCATAAGCTTTCTCTCTCAGCAGCTTTATTAAAACCATACGCTAAAGTAAAATAGAAGACAAACCCCTGCATCATGTCCTTCACTTTTGTATGAATACATTGAGCAGTTGTATGAATCATGTCCACCTGAAATATTTTAGGATTCCACAAAAGCCAAACTCTCCCACCTTTGTGAAAACTATTATTAGTACATATAGCCCAATCTCCACACATATTATTCCTAGTATTAATCCACTTATCTCCTTTTATTTTAGTTTCTAACAAACCAAATAGCCCAATATTATTCTGGTGCATAAACCACCTTATTTCATTTTGTTTGGAAATGTTATTCAGTCCTCTAACATTCCAGAAGCCCAGACTACCCATTATCAGTTAGGCTCCTTTGATTAACCATTTTCTGCTGACAATCAGTTTTGACTTTCTGAATTGAAAGTGTGAGTGCATCCATAAAAGTAATCCCCCTAGGTGTAAAGATCCTGGCCTCTCCTGCATCATTCCTGAGCATCCTAGTAAGAAACCTCCTAGGTGCAGACTGTGCAGTAAGCCCTTGTTCCTTACCTCCAGTTGTAACTCCATTATCTTTGTCACCACTCACTGCTCTCCTGACAGGCACACTAGGTGTCACAAGCTGCACCACAGGGGAGACAGGTTTTGGGGTGGTAACTGGAATAGGAGTCTTTGGAGCCTTTTTAGGACCTGTAGGAGCCTTAGGTTTGGACTTAGGCCTCCATACCTTCTGCACTTTAGCACCATTCTCCTTCCTACAATGATCAACTAAGTGACCCATTCCTTTACATTTCACACAGCTAAGAGGCAGCCAGTCATAAACAACCCTAATCCTCTGAGTGTTTCCTAGTTCATCCAGAAACACTAACTCAGAAGGGAAAGACTGTCCAACCCTGACCTCAACCATGACTCTAGCATAGCCCAGAAAAGCCTTATGAGTCGTAGCATCATCACATTTGATGAACTTCCCTACCAACCCACTAATTTTCTGCAGACATACACTCCCCCAAAATTTGATGTCTAAGCCGTAAAGTTTCATCCAAATGGGAACAATTGATATGTCATGCTTAATCAATTCCGCATTTGGACTCCACTCTTTCACAATAACAGGCTTATTATCAAACATAAGGTGGCCATTGTTAACAACCTCTTGCTGTTTTTCCTTAGTCTTAAACCTCACAAGGAACAATCCATTAGGCATGAACGATATACGATCAATCCCATAACTTTGCCAAACTCTTTTCACAAACCCAGAAATAACAGAACTCGGAGGATTCGCACCCAAAATGTAACAATAAACCGCAGTAGACCAGTACTGAATCTCACCTGCCACATCGTCAAAGGAGAGGCGGAGTGTTGGCGTCTGCAATTCATCCTCATCTTGTGATACAGCTTCCTCCTCGTCATCGATATCCTCCACTATAACTTCCAGTTCAGACTCAAAATCAGCCGGATCATATCGTAAATTGATCTTCCTCGGAGTTTTTGATCCTGAAGCGGTACCCTTGCTGCTACTCGCTACATTAGTATCTACTTGTTTTTGGTTTTTTTGTTAATTGAGGCGATTTAGAAGAACGATTAGGTGAATTACTGTTCGATTGAAGATTTTTGGTAAAGTTTTTCTTGTGTTTCGCCATTGCTGAAACCTAGAAACCCTTTTTTAGATTTTTTGAGGTTTTTCTCTCTCTAAAATCTCTCTCATCTTCTATATCTGTTGTCATATTAAATGTTTGAAAACAAGATTCAAAGTTTGTACTTGGTAAGAAGATTATAAAATGTTCTCATAGTAAAGACTAGCTTAACAAGGATTTTGATCGTACACCTTCATTTAAATTTTAGTTTTATGTCGACAATCTGGTATTTTGTAATAACCGACATATTTAGATGGTGAACCATGATGTATCAGAATGTCAAAATGAAGATCTATAGTAGGGTTTGTGTTTGGACTTTTCTCCTTTTGCGTTTATCATATAGCATTATAAATTAGACCTGTCAAAACTCGACCCGACCCGAAAACCCGACCCGCCCGACCCGTGTTTCTTAGGGTTACAAACCCGATTTTTTCGACCCGCGACCCATTTGACCCGGGAAATGACCCGTTATTTTAGGGTCGAGACCCGACCCGAACGGGTCGACCCGTTGGATTAAGGGAAAATCATGAATTTTATTAAAAATATTAATATTTATTTATTATATTTGAAAATATGGCTAAAAAATTATTTTTTTATTACTTAAAATTGCAAATTCAACTAAAAAGTCAATTTTATATAACTTTTATAATATTTAATAATAAAATAATTATTAAAAAAACTTTATTTCAATAATTATGTCAATATAATTAATGTAAATGTTGAATATGATTAAAATAACAGTTTTAAATATGTTTTACTTTTTTAAAAAATATTTTTTAATTAAAAAAATCGTTTAAAAAAGACGTTAAAAATTATTTCTTGACCCGTATTCTGACCCTAACCCGACCCGTGACCAGTATGACTCGACCCGTATTTGACCCGACCCGCATTCTAACCCGACCCATATGACCCGACCCGGGATCCGACCCGCCCGACCCGTTTGACAGGTCTAATCATAATGTTAAAAGAATAAAACAATTGAAGGGCATTGGGCTCTTGGCAATCGAGGAACAGTTTCCTTCCCCCTCATTACAGAAAATCTAACTAGCCATCCAAAAAGAAAAAGGGTGTTGGTTTTTGCAATACGCATTATACTCAATACAGTACACTTTTGACAGTTTTACCCTTCTAATTTTTTTCTCCCCATCTTGTACTACATTGAAAGAAAAAAAGAAAAAGAAAAAAAACTAATATAATCTGTACTGTAGAAAAAAAAAAACTAATATAATGTGTGCTGTGTAAAAAACCATCGCCCCCACCTCTTCCAACCCCATCACCACCCACACCTGTCCTGTTCACCACCAGCAACCGGCCATCGAAAAATCCAATCCATTGTCGGCGATCGGCCGCAACCCCATGTGTCGTCCCTTACCCTCTTCTCCCTCTCCTTTTCGCCCTCTCCTTTTCGCCCTCTCCTTCTCACCCCCATGACCTCTGCACCACTGGCCAACGGCCACCCTCCCTCTCGTCGGCCGTCGGTGCTCTCCGGCGGTGCTAGGCAGCCATCACCCGCCACCAATCCCTCCATTATCTCTCTACCACCAATTAGAACAAACTATTAATTTTAACTCAAACCCTAAATCTATTTGAGAAATTTAAAAAGCCATAAAACTCAGAGAAACACTTTAAATTGATCAATATAAAACAATTAACATATTTAATACTTCTTTATGAATAAATTATGTTTCATAGAAGAAATTTATTTATTTTGAAATGATGTAGCCATGTAAGTTTACTGGGTTAGTAATAGAGAGAAAATTTGATGCTTTTTAAATTGATCAATATAAAACAATGAACATATTTAATACTAAGAAAAAGGATTGTATATTAGATGTATTACCTCACACTTAATGAGTTTTTGAGTTTGTGTATTTTTTTGAGTTTTATAGAGTTTATAAATTACATTTTTGTTCTATAACTAGTGTAGTACCCGTGCTATAGCACAGTAGTTTTTAGGTTTATTTTATAAAGAGACATTATCAATTAAATTATTTGCATAAATGAAGTTTACTTTTAATTTAATGTTATAATCTACTAAATATAATATTAATAAGAGGTTGAAAAAAAAGTTTACTACCATAAGAAGACATTTTAAGTTAAGTTATTTTTTTACTATTAAAATTAACACAATAATTTTATACCGTTACATGCAACTAATTTATGACATTAATTGTACAATTATTAAGTTAGTTGTATAATTTTATTAAAACGCGTATTGACCTTAAAACGAAAAGCGGCAAAAACTATTCCTCGCGTCGAAAAAGACGATTTACAAATTATCAAAATAATGTTTTCACCTTTTTAATTCTAGTAGAAAATACATAAGTGTTTTTACATCCTTAAAAAAATAGTCCATATTACTAAGACAAAAATTTTCATAATAAATAACTGATGATTTCTTACAAAAGAGGTAACATATAAATATAATATAATTTAAATTCATATGAAATCAAGTTCACTTCTCTAGCTTATAATGGTGCTGTTTGGCCAAGCTTAAAAAGTGCTTTTGTAATTGAAAAAGTAGTAGCTTGGCCAAACATGGTAAATTAGAGAGTTTTAAAAGTGCTTTTGAAAAGTCAAAAACTCATTATTTACCCCCAAAAGGAGAAGTAGATATTTACTACTTCTACTTCTACTTTTTACATAAATAACCAAATAAGCAAACAAAAGTTGTATCAAAGTAGTTAGGCCAAACATGTAAATTTTGTGAGAAACCGCTTTTACAAAAGTATAGCCAAACAACTAAAATTTTTCCGAAAAGTAACTTGTAAATAAACTCCTTTTAAAAAAGAAAAGTCATTTTTCATAAGCAAGGCCAAACAGCACCAATATCACATGTAGAGTCCAAAATTATGGGCTATTAATAACTTTTACTTTGATAGATGAGATAGAAAAACTGGGCTACGTATAAGGTCCACAATTTACAATCCATCAAATCTTGTTGTGTTAGTAGTATCCAGAAAAATAGGCCCAACTAAGAAGTCTCTTTAGGCGGGAAAACTAAGAGAATTTTTATTCTCTTAGTAGTAGGGGGATGTTAAAAATCAAATTTTTCTGAGCTTATATATAAATTTTTTGAGTTATAATGTAACTTTTTGCGATTAATATTTAAGTAAATGAACTCAAAAACTTTATAATAAAACTCAAAATTTTAAAATTAAAACTCAAAAACTTTTTCTTAATGCTCAAAAACTATACTATCTGGTGTACTACATCAAATGTATAACTCACTTACTCTTTAATACTTGTTTTACGTTTAAAATGGACTTACTCTTTAATACTTGTTTTACGTTTAAAATGGATGTAGTAGAGAGAAAATTTGTTGCTTTTTAGTTAAGGGTAGATAAATGGAAAATAAGGGTGAAAAAGTAGTGTAATAAGTAAAAATTATACTGCAAAAAATTCTAGCTGTCCATGATCAACACTGTTTTGAGAGAGAATACAAGGTACTCAGTATTTGATTTCAAAGAAAATATTGAAATAAAAATGAAAATTGATTATTTCTATGAAAAGCTAATCATTCATATTTCATAAGCTACATACAGTAGTAGTAGCTTTGCTACATTTTGAGACGACACATTCTGGGATTTTGCTACATTTGCAAATGATCATATTTTTTTTGTTACAACTTCCATTTCGACTATAGACCCCGAAACAAGAATCCATCTTCCTAACACTTGGCCAATAAGCCCGTCTTTGCTGAGGATCACAGCCCTAAGAGTCTACACTGATATAATGCACAGAATAAAGAATATGAAAGTAATATACAAACATGTTTCCCTAGGTAAGGTTTTATCTCTGTATTTGGTCAGGAGTGTGACTGCTTGTGGCCGATGACGAGGCTGTCCTGCCGTTTATCATCCCGTTATCAACGGGTGGAGACACTCCCCATTTGCCTTCGGCCTCAGTCGGCTCTATCACTTTTACAGTCCCATCACTCAACCCGACTGCAAATTGGAAGGCTTCCTGTGGATGGGCCGATGCCACTAGCGGATAAACCGCTTGACTCCTGTGACAATAGAGCAAAGATTGATAAATGAACGTTGCTAAATCCAGGAAAGGATATATGAAAAAAAGGAAGTCTAATTTGTGAATAGGTAGAGTAAAATAGAATGCACAACTCTAGAAGGGAACTTTCTAGTAACTATGGTACAGTTTTACAGTAAAACAAAAACTCATATAAGAACGCTACATGCAAATAACATGTTTTTACAATAAACAAAAACTCACAAGACCACCACAGGCATACAAGGAGCAAATTCATGTTTATATATGCCTCGTTTTTTGAGTCAGATATATCTCCAATAAACGAGTTATTGACTTCGTTGCGTGCATAAAATGGTCGAGCATAAGACTACTTGTACAATAGTGTGTGTGTAAAGTTGTCTCACAAAAGTGTACTCGTGTCAATTAACGACTTTTTTCTATAGTTGATGGAGAATTTCTTTATGAGATCGAAATGTAACACTTCAATAGAGTCAACTAAGCAACGGCGCTAAGTAGAGGTCATCATGGGCCTGGCTGAGCCATGTTTGAGTGGAGACACAAATACCTAAAGCAGCGACAAGGAAGACAGTTACATGTTCAACTTACCCATTTAACTGAGCTTGAGACAGGTACGCTGATGGGGCAATACGGCATCTAAGTTTTAAGGTTTCGGCGTCAAAGACCCCGATGTTGCCATCATAAAAGGTAGCAAAAATTATCATACTGTTGCACGAGTATATTGCGTAGGATATAGGAGCAGAAAGCAAATCTTGTGGAACCCACTGTTTCAGAAGTCCAAAAGGATTAGGATGAGGATTAAGAAAATGCTAAGTAAATATAGTAAAAAAATAAAATAAAAATTGTACCTGTCGAATGCATTCCATCTTAGAAGCATCATATATTGCTAGTTGAGTTTCATGGATCACCAACAAACGGGTTTGATCCGAGTGAAACTGGACTCGAGTATCACCACTAGCTGCTTTTCCAGCAGGAAGCTGTATCATAATTGACTTTCTCTTCTCCCAGGTGTCGATGCTCCAAACGCACAACTGCACAAAAAAAAAAAAAAAAAAAAGTACGGCAGAAAATTCAGCTTTTTATGTCAAAATTCTGATTTTATTTATCATAAAACCGTGAAATTCCTGGTTTTCATCTTCAAACTCAAGGGCAGAAAATTCTAAAGCTAAAACAGAGAAAAAGGAAACTTATACTCCATTAGTAATTCTATGATCTTCCCAGTTTTGTTTTGCACGTGATTCAAGGCAGGGGAGATTGACTTTCATAGTAAGGGCTGGGGAGGTCGTCGGATTCGAAAGTCAGGTATGGGGAAGAAGGTTTTGACGATGTTGGTAACGAAGGTCAACTATTGTACATTTGTACCGACAGAGAGCGTCCCTGATGGTGAGTATGATGGCCGGAACTCGGAAGTTGGGTTGGGGAGGTTGGAGGTGGTGGGAGGGGTTGTGAGTGGTAGATAGGAGAGACGAGTGTGAGTTGGTCTTAATAGGGTTTAAATTATTAATTAGGTTATGTTAAATGATTAATAATGTACTGTGAGATTTTAAGTAGTGTTTAACAGCATTTTTAGTAATTGTGAAAGGGTTATTGAAAAAATATTGTGAAAGAACTTGCCTAATATGAAAGTAAAGAAATGAGGTAATAACAGAAGATCACAACATTAAAGAGGGAGGAAGAAATCTAAACTGTGAAAACCTATGCTACTCCAACTCTTCATATTATCTGGCCTACCCATGTTGCCATGTCCAACACTTGACACCTGACACTTGACATGGGTTTATAAACTTGTAACAGTAGTCACTCCATTTTAAGCCAAAAGCAAGTGGATTTATATGTCCTAGTCCAACATTTGAACACACATGTTGGATACTCTGAACAAGTTTGAGTAACATAGGTCAAAACCTAGGGAGAATTTATAAGCCAATTCCATAGTTCAAATTCAAATATTCAAGTAAATCACATAAGCAAGCATGCATTATATTTCAAGTGATGACAAAGGAGCCTTACTTGAGCATCAGCACCAGAAGACACTAGGATGTTCAGACTGGTTGAAAAGGCTAACCCGCTTATGCGTTTCACGTGACCTTTCAATTTAGATTTCACCTACACAAAATATAAAATAAAAAAGTTTCAGACACAAATTTCAAAATTTATATAACAAAAAGACAACATCTCTAAATTTTTTTAGAGGGAGAAACCTCCCTAAAAGAAAAAACAAACTCAGCAAACTTTGGGTTTTGAATGTCTCGAATCCATTTCTTGGCTTCTTTACCCAACTAGCCCTTCATTACTTTAGAAATTTCTTCATTTATTGTTCTTGATTTTTTACCTTCTTTAAGATTAGACTCTTTTTGCTCTCCATTTTAGCCTAGGAGAGCTCTCTTGAGAAATGAAGGTGAAATCAAGAAAGTAAATGAAATTTCTTGAGTTTTTTTTTTTTTTTGAGAAAGAAATTTCTTGAGTTTTATTATAGCTGAACACTAGTATTTTTGGAAGATTGGGAAGATCTAAAAACCCATATATCTTCCATAGTTTTTAGACTTTTGTTTAATTGTGATACACCGTTTTTATGTGTTTTCTAGCAAAAATCAGTTGTTGAATATATTTAGATGGCTAATTTTTG
Organism: Silene latifolia; assembly: GCF_048544455.1. NCBI lineage: Eukaryota > Viridiplantae > Streptophyta > Magnoliopsida > Caryophyllales > Caryophyllaceae > Silene > Silene latifolia. The sequence continues at coordinate 796,514 of NW_027413135.1, read as the reverse complement.
AGATAAGTTGCGAAAATCCTGCCTTATGTTATCCTTAATTGAGAATTTGGTTTGGTCTACAAACCTTATCCCCCTTTCTATGAAGATTTATGTCTTGCATTTTGTAAGATTGGAAACTCTGGTTCTTTAGTTTTTTTCTACCCTCTTCTTCTTGTTGGATTTTCTTTCTTTTGGGCTTTGTTTGTTTTAGACATTATTTGTTTGAGTCTTTCTCTTCGCCCTCCCATTTTGGCGTTTTACGATTTCGATGGTATATTGAAAGTTTTCTACTTTCACTACCCTCTCACATCCGCGAGGATGTTATAGGTTGATTTTGATTGACCTAGTTTCTTTACCTTATCAAAAAAAAAAAAAATATATATATATATATAACAAAAAGAGTCAAATGAAATCTAGAACTCCAAGTGCAAACCTCGTCTACTCTAACATTATAAATGTGAATTGTTGAGTCTTCCATTCCAATGGCGATAATATTGTTGTCCTGGGGATGGAATGCCAGAAATGTTGAGGCAGGCGGTGGGGGCATAAATGTTGCCATTACCTGGTTACACAAACCCAGTCATTTGTTAATCATGAACGTACCAATAAAGAATTTCAACTTATTGTATTTTATAATTAGTCAAGTTTGTGATGAGTTTGCACAAAGCGACAAGTACTGATACCTTGAATGTCATCATGTTAAACAATGAAACTTTTCCCCCAGCAGCTGACATGACATAGGAGTCATTCTTTGAAAGTGCAATACATGGTACAGCTTCTTCCATGTTAACACCTGAGACTTCATTGGTCATAAGAAGACCACTGTTTGGCTGCCAATGCTGAGGAACAACGCTGGCAGTGGCCTTTTGACACTCAACAATAATAGAAACAGTTCAATATAAAAAAATTAAACAAATTTCAAATACTAAAAAACCTTAAATGAGACGGTCTCACATGTGAGACCAGTGCATTAAGGGCATTAAAAATATAATGAGGAATACATAACGCGTAATACTTTGGTTGGTCTAAAATCTGAGAAACCGTCTCATACAAGACTTGCGGTTTAGGAGTTATGGTAAAAATCCTTGCAACTCATTACCTTTCCACCAGGATTCTGCTCATTTCGACTCCACTTCCATAATTTTTGGATACCGTTGGAACCAAGGGCCAAAATTCCGACGCCATTATTAGTGTACAGAAGTCGGGCAACCTGGAGCCACAAGACAGTCGGGAATTAAAAAATATGTATATGGTCTAACACCGGATTGCATAGTGTCATTCGACAAACCTTGCTGAAACTATCTGTACTTTCTGGTAATGTCACCATCCTGCACTGGACAGGCTCCGTGATCTCGGACAACTGCCATGGTTTAATTTTATTCTCGGGTGCCTCTTCCACCACTCTAGCCTTTTCTGCGCTTCTTGGAATCATATCAGCCCCATTCTGAACGGACGTGAGCTACAGTCAGGAGTCTTTTTTGAAGATACTTATATTACGTGATTACATCTATAAGATTGTCCACTGTGTAATGAAAAGGTGTATTTAGGGAAAGAAATTTTGACACTTAAAAGTCATCTGGAGTTTTGAATTCTTTTAATAAATACATACTCCCTCTGTATTGAACTAAACTCCACGTCTCATTGGCCACTAGAATTAAGGAGCACAATAATATAGGTGGAAAATGCAAGGTGGAGAATTAGGTGGGTCCCAAAATACAATGATCACATATAAGTAAATAACATACAAAAAGAAAAGATTTAAATCTAGTAAGTTTGCAGTCAACCTAGAAAGGAAAGTATGAACTTTTTGTCAAAGGTAGTGTAATGCTAGATTCAAATAAAAAAGGACAAAGGAATCGAGAGTCTTTACTCATAAAGAGTTTCACAGGGTTAAAAATTGACAACATTTGGCCGACCGTAAGTCTTTCTTAAAAGCATTGAATATGTAAAAATGAACCACTTGCATATTTCCAAAATCAGTGAATACCATTGCTAACTGGGGATATAAGTTAGTTTAGAGCTGTTTCCCACTTACATAAGAATTTGTATTTGGTCAAAGGAGCTAGTTAGAACTCGAAAGTACAGGCAGAAAATGAAATCTCACCTTATTAGCGGCAGCCTCAATAGGTGTTCTCAGTGCTTCAAATGACGGGGCTTCTACTGTTCTCAATGATCTGAGACCAGAAGCCGTTGCAAGTATTTTGATTCCATTATCAGCGGTGGAGACAGCAAGAAGGTTTCCTTCCTTGTTGAACCTCAAACGGGGATGACTCTGAATTGCATTGCATCAGGGAAGAAATAAGTAAACATCTCTTACAGATTTTCAACCTTCTTACTCCTTAAGAGAGGTATTACTTTCGTGTATCATCAGCGAAGTAAAATGTCAAATATACACTTACCGGAAGCCCTCCATCAGCATCTGTATGAGAGAGAAGATTGACATTATCCATGTCCCAAAACTTAATTTGATGATCCTCCCCTACGGCCAGAAAATGATTTTGTGTCGAATCGAATTGCACAACTCCGTTTGTTTTTCTCCTAAATCCACTATATGTTCTCTTTATTGCCCCTTCACTTTCATTCCACTCAACCAAGTAAGATTCTCCCTCCTTGCTTGTTCCACAGGAAAACAATCTGTAAATGCAATCTAGTTAGATTCACAAAGGTCATGTGTCAAATACTACCTCCATAGGTTTTGCAACATTGATCATTTATTTCTTTAAATATTTAGATATACAATGGGAGGTTATTCATGTTTGATTCACCAAAATGACGGCTACATTACGGAGTACTATTTTAAGAAAGTTGTACATATTGTACTGTGAGAGAATATCCATCAAATTTGACATCGTTTACCCATCAAAGTCAAATAGGGATAAAAATGGGATGGAGGAGGTAATAATAGTTAGATAGCAATGGACATGAAACATGAAAGCCTTCTTGCAAGGCAAGTCAGTCACTAACATACCTACTACCATCAGCACTGTAAAGCATTGTAGTACACCAGTGTCCAGGAGCATCATAGTCAACTTTAGAGCCCGTATTATCATATAACCAAGCCTTAATCTTCCCATCAAATGCAGTTGAAAAGATGAACTGCAAAGAAACAAATCATAAGAAAATGATGTCACTGCCCAGGATAGTACCTCTACCAGTACCAGAGGTCCATATTAACACAGTTTTTTATCGATAATGACGGCTGAAGACCAAAATGCAACAGATGTTCATAACATATGCACTTTTGTCCTTAAAACGCTAGTTTCAATCTAAAGAAGCAGAAGCAGTATGACACTACAACCGTTGATAATGTGTAGTATGTACCTGGATATTCTCCTTGTGATGAGGGCATATAGAGTACACAGGTGCTTCATGACCTTCAAGATTGTATATTTTTCTGCCTGATAGATCCCATACCTGTTTCGTGACAAAACTTGGTTAAAATGGCAGAGTATGCAAGCGTGGATCCGTGTACAACAGTACAGTGTTGGCGCATAGTAAAAAAAGTGCATTTTGGCCAAATTTTATGTTGCAAAAAATGTAATCCCTACAGTTTTCTATGAAATTAAATTGGAGATTTTCCATACTACCCAGTATATATAATCAAGCATGTGCCACTAAGAGAATGATAGAGTTTACAACTAGAGGTTTCTATCTTGTTACCTTTATAAGCTTATCATCTCCACATGTTAGGATGCATAGTTGCTTGTTCGGGTAAGCAAAAGCTAAATCATTCACTCCACCTATATGGGCATCAATCTGCATGATATGAAATTAGAGGAGAATTTGATATTCAATGTTCAACTTCCAAGTACACAAGCAGCACTCAATTCGCTCACCTCCAACTGTTGTCGAAGATCATTAGGTCCAGAATAAGCATACAGATGAATCAAGTGCTTTGTAAATGCAGCTCCTACAACAGTGAATAAGTACTGTTAAGTAATTCACTAGCTACCAGACCAAATAGGAACATTAATCAAATAGCAAACATACATACCCACGTATGCTCCGTCTGGACTCCATGCAACACGACTAACTGATACTACATCTTTGACAAAAGCAGCCTGTAGAACTTCAAATTATAAGATTTGAAAAAAGTAATTGTTCCTGTTTCAATCAGGGACACCAGCATACACATCTCTTCATACTCTACACAACTTCCTAAAACCTTCTTTTCGTCCATTGCTTTCAATTACTTTTGTTTACATTTTTTTATTGAACTTCTTATTAAAACAAAACCAGTTTAATAACTTATTTTTCAGTATATTTATAACAACCCGACCCGCCACCGTCGTAACATAACCCCAATAAGATGGGATGTATACCTTTGGGCCTATTATTTGTCCTCACTTAAGCCCAAAAGCACAAGGCGTAAGTGGTGGGTGGAATCCTTTATAAACATATCACAAGCCACTTATTTTCCCGATGTGGGACAACTTAATCTCATAACCTCATGTGGTGTTACAATATTGACTTCTTTTTTTGATTTTTTTCTCTTATTTCTTTATCATATTACTCTCTTCAACAGTTTCAAATGAAAATAAATCAATTTTTGGACTAAAGCTTAATCGTTGTTGAACTATTCACACCTTCCTGAGTCCAGACAGATTTTTAGGGCAAATAATATATACCTGAAATTGTAAAGTACAAGAAGCCATGTCCCATATCTTGAATGGCTTTGATACCAATTTCTCACGCATTGAAACCTCCCAAAGGGTTATTTCAGCACTTGCAGAACCAACTAATGAAACATCATGATTACCATCAGATCCAACTAAAACCAAAATGCCACAATAATGGAACTGCCGGATATAGTCTATTAACGTACCAATAAGAAGTGTATGATGAGTGGGATGAAAATCCATGCTTGTGACTGCAGATCCTTGATGCAAACTGAAAGCTACAGTTCTTGGGAGATCCTCTAACGACCATGAAGGTTGATGGCGGGGAGTAGGATATGTGACCTAGACACAGCAATAGTTGAGCAAAGATCAATAAGAAGTGCATGGTCAAACTCACATGAACAATCCAAATATTGAACCAATAACACAATTATTACCTCCTCAACAGATTGAGCAGGGCGCAGGCGTTTCATCAGCTGTTCATGATCAGGATTCTGATAGTCAACCAATCCAAGAGTTCCAGGAGGTGTTCTTGGGCGTTTCAGGATAGGGACTACCCAAACAAATAACGCAACAGGAAAAGAGCCAAAAATCAGAAATCAAGCCAACTGACATGTAGCACAAGACACAAATACAATACTATCACAGCCAAAGCTTCTGGAGCACTATGAAATTCTAGCAATATTCGTGCAGAGATTTCTCCAACATTCTCCAAAAACAAAACAAAAATCCAATTCTCTCCAAATAAAAAAAAAAATTAATCTCAACCATTTTCTATGGAACATGGTTTTTTATTTAAAAAAGAGAAAAAAGTAAACAAGCACGGAAGCTTTGTATGGAAAGAATTTCTCAAAATTTTCAAAAAAATTAGTCAACTCTCTCGGTCTCTCCAACCAATCAGAGACTTTAAGGCTGCCACTTATGTTGTTCGGAATCTTCAATATTACCTCGCGTGCCAGCAACGGTCTGACATGGGTAGGATGCTCAGACATTTCATTTTAAACCGAAACTTAATTATTTGTCATAAAATAGCCGACACTCCCGTGTCAGACACTTCTAACGAGTCCGAGCAACACAGACTGCCACCACTTTCCATGGTAAAAAATAAAGGAAAGAAAGAAACGAAAAACACAAGCCAACCTTGATTAGGAGGAACAGGAATGGATGACGCAGTCACAACTGCTGCTTGAACAGAGGTGGACGCGGCAGCATTCATCCAACTAGCCAAAGCATTAGCATTAGCATTAGCATTAGCAGCAGCTGCTGCTGCAGGTTGAAAAGGCTGCACAGGGAATAAGACCATACCGATGAGGATTTAAACGACACTAATATATTTGACACACATCAAGAAGACCCAAATTCGAGGGGGGAATCTATCAACATACCCCATGAGCTCCAAGCTGAGTGTAAGTTGCAGGCTTTGCAGCAACAGCAGCAACTGGAAGATTTACAGGTGCAGGGGCAACAGCACCATTTGGCGGTGTGCACGAATGATCAGTAAACAATGTCTTAATGTCTGGGTTTGGCCTAGGATTCTTACAAAGCTGATGCTGCCAATTCAAACTAGATAAAAGGCTGATTAGCAAAAACAATTGTGACAAACAAATGGGGATGGGAGAGGCTGGCCTCAAGGAAAAAAATTTACTCCACCAATATTTGGGAGCGACAATCTATCACTTTTACCTTTGATTGATTAGTGTGCGCAATCTTGAAGACCTCAACGTAGGAAATACCAGCTTGTCACGGAAAAGTGGGTTTGCCTCGATCAGCTTTTTAAGCTCCACCAACATGATATTACGAGCTGTTTTAGTGTCGCCATATTTAGAAAGCTGTTCATTTTCCCTGCATATCCAAGAAACAGCTTTTACTGTGAGGAAATATTCAAGCGATCTCGAAAGATACATATATAGCAAATTACAGGGCCTCAGACAAGATACGTTCAGCAGAGTGAATGAACCCACTGATTCCGAAGAACGCTGATTTGGTGAGTTGACAGGACAAAAGTAGTACTTCCTACATAAATGTGCACTCCATGGAACATATCAAATAGTCACAACGTGATCTAACATAATTCCATATCGATCAATGTTTAGACAAAAATGAGATATTTTGATTTTGACAAAGCTGCCACGTCTCATTATACCACCACAAAACAGTTACTGCACCGACTTAATGAATATAAGACAATTCCCAAGTATGGCACTGCAAATTTCCAATTGACGTGGACTATTAAATGGTCTCATGGTTAACTCTGTACTTTAGAGTATGAAAATGAATAATAGAGTGCCTATTCGTAAGGTTGATAAACACACCTGAAATTAGTAAGAGTTAACAGCTGTGTAATCTCTTTGTACAGGTCCTCATTGAATGTCGAAAATACTTTCAAGTCACCGACAAGTATCTCAACAGCCTTGGCCTTATCTTGCCTAACAAAATCAAGTAAACCAACCGTTAAACCCCTGCTAATGCCAGCAGATATCCATACAGTTACAACCAAAAATCACATTAAACAAAGACAAAGAAGTGAACCATACTTATCAAGCGCTTCGAGATACTTCTGTTTCCTAATCTCAAAAAATATCTTCATGGAGTATCTGTTGTCGTCCACTTTGGTAAACCCGATTAGATACTTTTCAACTTCATCCCATTCTCCAGCTTGTACTTTCTCCTCAAAGTACTTCATGTTGAAGAAAAATCCTGATTCTTGCTCCAACCTACCCAACAGCCCAACACCGATAACATCACAATCAAATTACAACTACACATTGTTATATTCACAATCAAATCACAATACCTCTTTATAAAACACCTTCATACTCTAATTCTATTTAAAAGTATAAGATGCTTAACAGTTCCTCAATCACCATTTCACCCGACGACAGCTCACAAAACCACTTTCGACATCAAAGGCTAACCCATCACAAGACATAATTTAAGCATAAAATGAAACACAAATCCCAAGCATAAAGAATCTATAACTAACTGTACAAGATAGTCTGACATGTGCAACAACCAAATCCTGATGAGCTACTCATAATTAATCAATTACAGCTATAACGGGTCGATATTGGTCTCACTTGTAAAACCGTCTCCTATAAATTATTTTGGAACATCCAAGGTACTAAACCTTTCATGCAGTCATCATAAATGAACACAAATTCTCATTTAAGACGGTACTATCCGTATTAAGCTTAAGACGGGTCAAGTAACAAATCAATAAAAACGCACACGTCCATTCAAATCAAATCACAAATAACATTAATTAATAACAACAATACAAATCAAAACAGAGAGAGCAAAATAATAAGCAATTAAAGCAAACATACTTATGAACAGACTCCTTAAACTTCTCTTCTTCAAGGAATTGAAGTATCAAAAACACCAATTCTCTGCTTAATGACGACATTTTCTGTCCTCCACAAATAAAATCCAGCACAACTTTATTTATATTAAATCAAATCAAATTCAATTAAATTACCCTCCAAATCACCAGATCACCCCCAAAAATATACTTTAAAATAAATAAAAACAAAACCCTTATCAAGCCATAAATTAACAAATCTTATCTAAAAGAGTAAGAAGAGGAATTGTAAGGCTTATGAATAAAAGAGGGTAAAAAGGGGGAAAAATGAGGCACAAAAAACGAGGAATTCTAGGGTTTGAAAGAGAGAGAGAGAAAAAGATGTAGAAGAAGATAAAGGTGGTGGGTGTGTGTGTATGCCAAAGGAAGAAAGATAGAGAAGCAAGTGTGCTTTTTATAATGTTGATATAAGGGGAAATGATAAGTTAGTTTGGTTATAGTGATAAGTTGGTTAGATGATTAGATAAGTACATTGGGTTATCATTGCGTGTGATGTTAGAAAGCATTTTATGGATTCCAAATAAGTAGGTTAAATGGAGTTGAATGTTCGTTTTTGACGTCCATTCTTTTTTTGACTGGTATTGTTTCGCGATAATTTGAAGGTTTCTCGGCGTAATATCATATCATTTCATATGTTCATATATACGTAGATGCTTTAATGATCAGTGTACTCGTGAGACGTGAGTTGGTTATTTGTTACGGGGTAGGCGGTAGGGACGTTTATAGGAAGAAGTATATTGATTACTTTTCCGAGTCTTATTTTGATCAATCAATTTTGCTTGACAAGGGTGATATTCGTTTTAAGTTTAAGATGGATTGGAATCATTGGATATTACATATATATATATATATATATATATATATATATATATATATATATATATATATATATATATATATAATATATATGTCAAAATGGTAATGAGAGTAAGTCATGTGTAATTTGCGTGTAGGAGTTACATCGATAATAGTAGCCTAAAATTGGAAGTGACGCTTTCAATTAAAAAAATAAAAAATCTTGACTTTCTGGTGCAAATTTTCAAATAAACAATTGACTAATTTATAGGGTTATTTAATGACAATAATCCAATTTAAGTCTCATCTTCCTCATTTAATCCAACCTATTGATTATCCCATATTAATCTGATCTTTCTTATCATTTAACTTATTTTGATACTTTGGAAGTGCAACCTGTTAATCAGGTTACCTTTTGTGTGTTAAACCTGTTAAATAACTTATTTTGTCCCTTAGCTTCTTACTATCCAACCTGCCAACACCACAACCACCATCATCCAACTGCCGCCACCACCACCACCCACCATATCTACCTATTGTCGCCGCCGACATCACCATAGCTACCCTCCTACACCTCACCTTCGTCCACCACGCACTACAACCATCTCTGCCCAACCCGACATCACCTCTGAACCGAAAACCCGACAGCCGAGCGGATCTCACCTCTGCTTTCGTCCAACTATCACCACTATCCTGGACTCCGTCAACACCAACTTCGGCCACGAAGCAAGCAGCACCAAATCCTCCTCTCTGGCATATCTCGCTGCCCTCATATTCACCATCCGCATCCACTAATTTTGTCACCAAAGTCGACCACCTACTCCTGGCTTCACGCACCATTTGCCAACATCAACATCACAACTCACAAGTCACAATCGACAACCATTCATGTAAAACATTAAAGAACCACAAATCAGACGATCTTCTTGCTGCTTCTTTCTTGTCCCACAAATCCGCCCGAGTGAAGGACCAAATGATTTTCAATTAATTTGTGTTTCTGGAAATTTTAATTTGCGTTTGTCTTGTAAATGGTTGTTTCAATACATTGATTTCTGTCCTTTTTTAGGGAAACCCTTGTTCATTAGGATGAAGAAATGAAAGATAATTGCAGTAAAATGAAAAAAAAATGAATTGTTGTTGATGTATCAGGAGAATGAAGAAGGTGGACAATGGAGAAAAGAAGAAGGAAAAAAATAGAAAAGAAGTGGGGCTACATCATGACTTGTTGGGCAACCGGTTCTAGCATGTCAAATATGAGACGAGATCAATTCAAGTTAAATGATAGGAAAGATCAGATTAATATGGGATAATCAATAGGTTGGATTAAATGAGGAAGGGGAGACTTAGGTTGGATGATTGTCATTAAATAACCCAATTTTATATTCCTTATGCACTCTTTTGAACCTCACACATTCAATCCACATTTTCAGTTCTACTTCATTTTCAGCCGGGGAAGTGGAAAAACAAGCCTCGTACGTTTGGCACTATGTGCAATTTAGTCCATCTGTTTTATTTAGTGCAAATTCACCTCGTTAGTTATAATTTATGTGCAATTAAGCCCAACACAAGATTTTTAGGTCGATTTCTCGCCGGAGAAAGGTGACATGGCACCGAAAAAGTGACTAAGTTTAAGTTAGAAAAAAAAAATTCCAAAAAAAAAAGAAAAACCATTTCACCCTCTAGGTTTTGCGCGAGGGAGCAGGTGGGCGTCCATGATGGTCATCGGAGATGCCAAAGTGCATCGATTGAGGCTGCTTGTGACGGGGGTGGCAGAGCAATGCACGGATATCAATTCCGAGGTAAGCAGGTGTATGGTGATCTGAAATGGGCTCCGGTGGTGGTCGAAGAAGGAGCACTACGGCGGCGAACTAACTCGTGGTGGTTAGCGGTGGTCCGAACAGTTCCAACCGATCAAAATCGAGGTCAGGGATGATTGCAAATGGTGATCGTGAAAGTCCTAAACCCATAATTAGACTCCTCTAATTAGTAATTAAACTAGTGTAGACCCCGTGCATTGCATGCACGGTATTTATAGAGTTCTAGTTTTTAGTATATTATTTATAGATTAACAATTCATTACTTTTGTAATGTTTCTCATTATCTTATTTGATTTGAAAAAATAAATTAAAACAAACAAATTAATCAAGAGATTTACTTAATGACATGATGTGTATTTTAATGAAAATATTTTCTTACGCAAAATTAGTGATATTATTTTATACTCCAACTTTTTTATATCTTCCCATTTATCAAAATCTCTTTTCTTTCACAAAATATCATTTTCAAGCAAAAAAGAATTGAAGTTATATATGTGGGTCGAAAAGAGAGGTCAAAACATTATCTAGGAGATAAAGAGAAAATAAATAGGAAGACTAAAAATGGAGGGGAGATTTTTTTAATAACATATATTTAACTATGACTTATCTTACAAAGTCAATGAAATTTTTATCACAAAAACCTAGAAACAAATCCTCTATACAACAAATCTTTGTAGATAGAAAATTATTTCAAAATAGGAAAGTAAATAAGAGTTAATTATATCAAGATAGGAAAGGTGTTTTTAGGCGGGAAATGTGAAGCTTTTCCTATTCATTTAGTATATAGGGGATTATCTCATAATTTAATTTGTTTTAGGATCTAGTTATCATGAATGAAAATTAATGACATAAATAAAAGATTAAGTAGTAAAATTCCTCACATTGAGTTTTGGCAATAAAAACAACCTTTTGTTGTCTTATGGAACTTCTACAAGCTCTTGGATGACCCTCCTTCCTTAATCTCCAATGTAGAAAACCTCATCTTGGTGGCACCCAAGACTTCACCCCAAAAACACTAAGTTTATTAACTAGATAAAGGTTGTGTTAAACCTTGAATATTACTACAAATATTAATATTATAATAATATTTGATATTTAATATTATTTGTGAGTTTTAGATGTGTTTTTGATGAAGAAATAATGAAGTTTTATCAAGAACAAAATTGTGTTCTTATCAAAATAAAATGGCACCTATAACACTTGTAGGAGATTTTTTACTTCAAAATTTCTAACAAGCAAATGTAATAAAGTGTGAGTATTTATAGGCAAAACCAAATGTAAACAATTGAAGGACAACACATGGTTTGACATAGTTAGGCCACAAAATCCTCCACATTGTCTATCATTATATTGGCTATATTATAAGGCTTTTGGGTCTTATTTTGACTTTTGACATTTGTCCCACAAATGTTTATATAGTATAAACTTAATTATCTTATTTAATTAAGTGTTAATATGACCATTTAACACTTAAATTTCACAATTAACTAAAAAATATACACTTAAATTTTAAGTGATATTTGACCATAATATCAATATATAATGTGTCTTATAAAATTCAATTAACTAATTTTACAACCCTTTGTAAGTTTAATCGGCTAATTACCTCCGTCTCACAATATATATACTCACCGTATTAAAACTAATCAACTATTAGTAAATAATACGAATTTAGTCAATTAACATTTAATTGCTGAATTTTATCTTATTTAATCATATTAAATAAAATATTATATTTATTAGTCGATTATTGTATAATCGAATAATAAATACATTTGACTTATATCAAATATAAAACTCACTTGACTAACCATTAGTCATATTATTCAAGGGATTAATTATCTGTATTAAATACAAATAAATAGTTTTTCCATTGCTGCTCCATCCTATAGGTTTGACCTTAAGGAATCGGCGGATCACCGTCGTCATATGATAGTAATGTCAAACTCTAGTCAGTCGAGCGTTACGGATTTACGTTGATCAGCTGACGAGTATAAAACATGTATCCCAGGTATATTCCTTTCATGAGATTTACTGAAAGCCAACGCACTTTTGTGGAGGACACTACTCCAACAATCTCCCACTTGTACGAGACAAGTTGTGCGATGACTGTAACACACTATTGTAGAGGACACCTACTCCATCAACTTCTAACCTGTACGATATAAGTGTGTGCTACCGATTCTCTTATTCGTTATATCCCCCACTCAATGAAAGGTATCTTTCAGGTCATACTTGTAAATTATAATACCCCGTATTTTTAAGGCTTGGTCAAAGGTTAGTCAACGATAAAATGTGGAAAATGTGTTTTATAAAATTATATTTAAATTATACTTTACGAATTATGTTATAAGATGGAAATAATAAAAAATAAAATAAAATGGGTGTTGGTCAAGTTAGGCGTGTAAGAGAGTGTCATGTGGTGACGGTAATATCTAATAATAATAATAATAATAATAATAATAATAATAATAATAATAATAATAATAATAGTAATGTGAGGTAAAAATATTAATAAAACATAATAATAAAGGGTAGCTTCCTAGAAACTTCCCACATACCATCTTGTGGATGTGGGAATTTGATAATCCACGGGGATTTTGGAAAAGGAGTCGCCACTAAGTTTTAAGGAAAATTCGGAAACCGTTTTAGAGAAAAAGGTATGTGTGTAAGTACGTGTTAAGAAGTCCGTTAATAAGACACATAACTTCGCCCGTCGCAATGACGGCCTCTACTTAGAAAAATGATGGCTAGTTTATATACGGATTTGTCGTCGATTCCAAATCAAAAAACATTTATAAAGTTACCCAATTTAAGTAGTATAAATAGGGTGTCGATATCCACGAGGATGGTGTGGTGTATGCTTAGTTTGTTTAAGCCTTTAGTTTAGTCAAACAAAGAAGGAGTTGATTATAAGCTAATATGTAAACTAGATATGAAAGTATGTTAAAATGGAAGTGTAGTTGATCAATATGAGAAAGACTAGAGCTTTTGGGTTCACTTGGGTAATTGGGCATGAAACAAGGTAAACATGGGAAATGGGTGATACAAATGGTCAAGGGATTATGCCTAATGTCTTAGGACACCTAGAGTTCATTAACCAACTTTCATATGATTAACCAAGACTCGTCACAAACATACACAAGGATCATCTAATAGTCTACACACCAAGATTACTCATCCACTAGTATAGACACCAAAATAACCAAACATATGAGAAAATACTCAAACTTTCATAGGAGCAATTCTACAAACACTTCATGTGTATGGAAATGACAACAATTAAAACACCCAAATCCTTATAATTCTAACCCAAAATCACACCCATTATAAACCCAAGATCCCCCTAAGCTCTAGATAAGACTACTCACTCATGATTATAGAAGAGAAATTAAAAACAAAGTGGTCTTTGAGAATTTATGAGAGTTTGAGAAGCCACTTTAGCTTCAAGATTCTTCAATTGTTGTTGGGTATTACTTGCCAAATCCCCTATCAACTTTACCAAGTTGTCATATTTAGCATCTCCCATGGAATTACTTGATTGGGGTGGTGGCTTTTGGTTGAAGGGTTGGTTGGCAATTGGAAGAGGAAAGCTATATCCTTGATCTCTAAAGTTGGAAGTTTGGTTGTTCCCTTGGTAACCTTGGTTAAATCCGTGATTTTGCCCTTGGTTGTACCTTTGCTTATTGTTTTACCCTTGATAGTTGTTGTTGAAACATTGATTTTGGCTTTGATTGTATCCTTGGTTGAACCCTTGACCAAACCCTTGGTTAGCTTGGTTTCCTTGGTAAAAGTTTTGATTACCTTGGTTCCCTTGGTTAACCCCATATTCTTGGTATGCTTGAGGTTGGTTGACAAAACTTTGGTTGGATCCTTGGTTGTTGAATGAGGGCCTAGGTGGACAGTTGGAGAAGTTGTTAAATGCTTGTAAAGCATTCACCTCTTGCACATTGTTCCCATCAAAGTTGTTATAATGGTTATTTTCACATACTTCATAAGTGTGCCCTATCCCTCCACATGACTCACATGTTGGTCTTTGCATCACTTCCTCCATGGGTGGCCCATGAGATGTGGTAGCTTGGTTTACTTGGTTCACTTATTTCTTCTTACTCAACTTCTCAAGCTTCTTGTTGAGCATGTCAAGCTTGGCATTAGTCTCCACATTTACTAGGAATTCGGAAGGGGGCTTACTTCTTCTCAAGACATTCCCTCTTGTGCCATATTTTGCCTCGGAGTCCATTTTGTTAATCAAAACGGTGCCATCAACATCTCTAAGGTGGTCAAAACTTCCCCCCGCCGAGGCATTCACCATTTCTTTTGTTCTTGGCAATAGAGTTTGGAAAAATCTTTGAGTAATATACCGAGCCGGTATTCCATGGTGAGAACAACTAGCAATCAAATCTTGGTATCTATCCCATGCTTCACCCAAGGACTCCCCATCTTCTTGTTGGAATGTTTGGATCTCATTCCGGAGCATAGCGGTCTTTGAAGAAGGATAATACTTGGCAAGGAATGCTTTGGCCAAGTCATCCCAAGTTGTGAAGGTATTTGGTGCATGAACATTTATCCACCTATCCGCTTTATCGCTCAAAGAAAATGGAAACAACATAAGCCTCAATGTATCATCGGACACTCCATTCTGTTTCATCATGGAAACCTTGTTTTTGAACTTTCTAAGATGGGCATGTGCATCTTCGTCAATGTGCCCACCGAAACTATCCTTCTCAATAAGGCCAACTCGAGCGAGATGCATTTCAAAGTTGTTTAGGGCCAAGGTGCCAAAGTTAATCGGATTGCAAGCGTCATTATGGTTGGGGCGGTTGTGGTTACGTAAAGCCGCCATTTGTGGTTTGGTTGTTTGGTTGTTGTTGAGTTGTGGTTTCAATGAAAGGTTGGGTGGGTGACTTTGCTTGGCCCGAAGTTGCTTGAGAAGAGATTATAACCCTTGCAATGGTCCTATTCCTTAAGGCTCTAAAAAGCCTTACTTTCGGGATTGGAGTCAAAGAGCAAAACGTGATGGTTCCTCCTAGGCATGTAACTTGACAAATCATAAGCCTTTTAGTGCTTTTTACACACTAGGGTAAGGCAAAAATCACACACACTCTACAAGAAGCACACAAACTAAGCAAACAAACAAATAATTACACTAAGACTAAAGCTAAGACTTTAACTACCTAAGCATAACATAACGTCATCCCCGGCAACGGCGCCATTTTGATATACAGATTTGTCGTCGATTCCGAATCAAAAAACATTTGTAAAGTTACCCAATTTAAGTAGTATAAATAGGGTGTCGATATCCACGAGGATGGTGGGGTGTATGCTTAGTTTGTTTAAGCCTTTAGTTTAGTCAAACAAAGAAGGAGTTGATTGATTATTAGCTAAGATGTAAATTATATATGAAAGTATGCTAATGGAAGTGTAGTTGATCAATATAAGAAAGACTAGAGCTTTTTGGTTCACTTGGGTAATTGGGCATGAAACAAGGTAAACATGGGTGATGCAAATGGTCAAGGGATTATGCCTAATGTCTTAGGACACCTAGAGTTCATTAACCAACTTTCATATGATTAACCAAGACTCGTCACAAACATACACAAGGATCATCTAAGAGTCTACACACCAGGATTACTCATCCACTAGTATAGACACCAAGATAACCAAACATGTGAGAAAATACTCAAACTTTCATAGGAGCAATTCTACAAACACTTTTTGTGCATGAAAATGATAACCATTAAAGCGCCCAAATCCTTAAAATTCTAACCCAAAATCACACCCATTATAAACCCAAGATTCCCCTAAACTCTAGATAAGACTACTCACTCACTCATGATTATAGAATAGTAATTAACAACAAAGTGCAACAATACACAAGCATACATTGTAAATATGATAAAGGTTACTAGTTTCAATGAATAACAAACAAGTAATGCAATAATTGTAGACTAATGAAGTAATTGTAAATAAAAGATGAGAATTATACTTATACCAACTAAGAGTAAAGTAATGAACTTGGATTGATAAAGGAGATGAATTTCTTCTTTGTCTTCCAATTACAACCCAAGATAACTAATTGTAAACTATTGAGAAATGAAGAACTTTGATAAACTAGAGAGAAATTACACTAATATTAAGGAAAGATTACAATGTAATACTACGGTTTTCTATGTCTATGGGTACTCTATCGAGTGGGACTTACTCTGTTGAGTAAGTATGTTTTTACGCAAAATAGTAGCTGACCTGATGGGTACTCGATCGAGTACGAGTGACACTCGATCGAGTAAGGGGCACTCGATTGAGTAAGGGGCACTAGATCGAGTAAGTCACTTACTCGATCGAGTAAGTGCGTATTACGGGTTGTTTAGCCGGGTTTTGTTAATAATGCGAGATCAATATAAAAGGACTTCCGTCACTATTCTTAATCACTTTTACCTTCTTAAACCTTTCAAAAGAAAAGAAAAAAAGTTACGTAGTTCGCATTTATCGCATTATTAGCAAATCCCAAGGCTAGGGTCGTCGGATTGTCTCGTTCTTTATGCCGTTCTGATCGTTGTGTCGAGGGAGGAGGATTCGTAGAGGAACATTTTTGATTAGCTGCTGTGACGGTCTCGTGTGATTGCTATTCCAGGTAGGGTTTTCCTACTCAGTATTTTTTACATGGCATTGTTGGTAATTGGTTGTTTTTGTTTTTGTTGTTGTTGTTGTTGTTGTTGTTGTTGTTGTTGTTGTTGTTGTTGTTGTTGGATATCATATCGGTAATGAATTGTATAATGGTTGATTGTATTGTTGGTTGTATAACTGTCTGTGGTTTGCGAGGTGCGTCCTCGGCCGAGTGGAGTCATTTGCGGGAGTGGCTTCACGCCCTTGATTCGCCTTCTATGGAACACGCCACAGAAGGGATGTGCACATTTAGGAACTTGGGTTTATCGCTCGAATGAGATGAGCGGGGCTTAGGTTAGAACGACTGCGCCCCCCCCCACTGGTGGTGTGGAATACTTGTTGCGATGAGTATTCTGGCAGGACTACACACTTTAGTGTGTAGTCAGGTGTGTGGTGGTATGTTGGAGATTGGGTTGTTTGGTTGGATTGTTGTATTGCTTTTGTTGCAGCTGTGTTGTTTGTGTAATCAGTACTGACCCCGTTTAATTGTTTTAAAAATCGTGGTGATCCATTCGGAGATGGTGAGCAGTTGTTGAGCAGGTATGAGTTGATGCGCATGGGATAGCTGGGTTCAGTCATCACGAGCTGTTTAGAAGTCTTCCGATGTGTCAAAACGTTCTTTTATATTCTTATTTTAGTTGGTTTGACAGTTTTGAGGAACATTTGTATTTTACTTTGTCAATTTTGGTTTTGGATTTGTATCACGTTAAACATGTTTATTAAAGTATGTTTCTTTATTGCCTATTTGATATACATTGCCTCGGGTAACCGAGATGGTAGCATTCCCATGCCTTACGTGGTCCTGGTAAGGCACTTGGAGTATGGGGGTGTTACAAAGTGGTATCAGAGCGACGATTTTGGAACCAGTAACTAATGAACCCAATGAACTTAGGGAGTCAAAATAAAATGAACCCGACTAGGAGTTGTTAGGAGCTAATACAAAGACTTGGGAGACGTCCTAAAGTCGCGATCTCGCCCTACAACTTTGAACCGGTCACTATGGGATGTGTGTCGGGATCGTTATGTGTTTATCTCGTATGTTGCATATCTATATAGAAGTGTGTTGTGTGAATTGGTGGATGAATGCATGTGGAGGATAGGAGATGTTGTGGTGAAAGATGATGAGTACATGATGAATATGTATGTTGATTGAACAATGAAATCGTATGATGAGTGGTTTATAACGTGGCTTGTTAGAAACATGTGAAGTAAGTTGTCGTTTGTTGTGTGTGTGTGTGTGTGTGTGTGTGTGTGTGTGTGTGTGTGTGTGTGTGTGTGTGTGTGTGTGTGTGTGTGTGTGTGTGTGTGTGTGTGTGTGTGTGTGTGTGTGTGTGTGTGTGTGTGTGTGTGTATATATATAGTATGTTAGTATGTATGTTTGTCGTTTTGTGTATAAGGATAGTTGGTTGGAAAGTGTTGAGATGAGCATGAGGGTAGTATACGAGTCAGCATGAATCGATCGAGTGGGGGGCACTCGATCGAGTAGGTGAGTGACTCGATCGAGTGGGTGTGACTTGATCGAGTAGGGTGTTTTTCATTTCTGGACAGTGTGTTATTTTTGGGCACTCGATCGAGTAGGTTGGGGCACTCGATCGAGTGGGGTCAGCTCGATCGAGTAAGTTTGTGGCTCGATCGAGTAAGTTTTTGGATGCATTCTGGTCAGATTCTAGAGTCGAGGCACTCGATCGAGTAAGTGGGCAACTCGATCGAGTGGGCGGTGTTACTCAATCGAGTAGGTTCTGCACAGGCTGTATACGTGTTTGAGATATGAGATGTGTGTTTATGTTTACCTTTCTCTTATATAGTTTCAAGATCCCGCCAAAGAGGAACGCGTTGTATGCTAGAGCTGAAAACATGAGTATCAATGAGATAGTTAAGATGTTGGAGCACTAAGATGCTCTCACTGAGGCTCTAAAGAAGTTCGGAAAAGACAAAGAGGCGGGTGTGGATTTCGCCAAGATGAGTATAAGCATTGCGAGGTTTAACCCAAAAGAGTACATGGGCATGGGTGCGCCAATATTACTTGATAATTGGCATAGAGAGATGGAAAACATTCTGAACGTGGTTCATTGCCCTGAGGACTTTAGAGTGGAACAAGCTGCGTTCTACTTGAGAGAGGCGGCCGGAGAGTGGTGGGACAAGGTTACAGAGAGTGCTCTAGACTTATATGTGAAACAGGGGCTATCTGTTATACCTTGAAGTGAGTTCAAGAGAGCCATGCGTCGAGAGTTTGTGCCGAAACATGTGCGTAGTAAGTTAAGAGAGGAGTTTGATGACTTCAAGATGACTTCTGATATGACAGTGGCTGAGTATTATCACAAGTTCAATGAGAAGTCTAGGTATGCTGAGGACATGGGGCTGAATCAGGAGAACTTAGCGTTGAGGTTTGAGAAGGGTTTGATGTTGGAATATGTGTCCTCCGACAATAATGCGATCACGACTGTTGATCATGATGATCACATGTTTAAGTCTCATTATAAAGAATACAATTGGGAAGTAATATTTTTACTATCAACTGGTCAACATATATCGGTAATGATTGGCTGACTAGAGTTTGACATTACTTCGTCGTGCGGTGGTGATCGATTGATCCCCTAGGTCATACCTATAAGGCAACACTCTTAATTGATCATTTAATTAATCGTATAATGTTACGAGTTAATTAAATTACTTGAAAATTGACGGTACGTATCACATTGAAATTGATTAAAATGAGATACGGTCTGAGTAATCGAATTGTATCATTACTCAGATGAAATTATTGTTTAAAGAAACAATTGAAATTGAATGAATTATTATAGATATAATTTATTGTGATTTATAAATTGGTAAAATATTTTGGTACAAGTAATTATGAATTACTAAGTCGATTTTTGTTTATGACGTATTTTTATTAATACGTTGATTTTTAATATGTTAAAAATACATAACAAATTTATGTTACATATGACATGTGACATAAGACAATTTGACATTTTGACAAAGATAATATGGAGTCCATATTATTTATGTGTGCCGAAATTAGGGGAAGAATTAGGCTAATATTGTGTTGTTTAAATTAGTGGAGAACACAATCATTTACCCTAATTATCTAGCCATGCACACCTAGTTTACATTGTGAATACAAACAAAGGCATGCATTGGCTCCCCTACCCTCCTCCTACCCGGTTTCTCACAAGGGAAAAACAAAGGGTTTTTGCTTTATATTTTTGATATACACTACATGCATTAGTGTGTATCATTCATTCATTCTAACTCATCTAAAAATAAGAATTTTAGAAAGATAAAATACTTTCCTCTCCCCTTCTCTCTAAACCGGTTTTTAGAGACAAAAACCAAAATTATTTTGGGTCAATTTTCATACAAGATTAATATTGTACTAGTATCTATAATATTAATTTTTTTTAAGAGAGTGCTTTGGGTATAAAACTTTGGGAGAGATCCTATACTTGGGTCTTTGTTCATCCAAAAGGAAAGCTCAAGAACAAGAGAGAAAGGTGATCTCTCTTGTGTCCTATAAACCGAAAATCCAATGTAAGACAATGATTTCTTCTTCATTTTGTTTAGATGTTTGCATGCATAAGATCATTTGTTAATTTTATGACAAATTAAATTAAAACATATATGAGTATGTTGTTAGTATATAGATCTACTTTTTTTTTCAATCGGTATCAAGAGCCATGGTTGTTTGCATGCAAATCGGTTAAAAGTTTTTCCGAGTTATAAGAATAACATATAAAACTTGAAAAATTTGTGTTATTATGATATATCACGAAATTAATTCATGCATGTTAAAATTTCTGGTCCTAAAATGTTTTTAGGATATTTTGGTTAATTTACGGATTTTATTGTTCATATTATACAATAATGGCATTTAAATATGATTTTATGAGTAAAAATGTCATTTTCGGACTAAAATTAGCTAAACTTCGAATTTTCCAGTGATTTTTGGATATGTTATCACATATATTATTTTGAGATGACCTATAAATTTTCACAATTTTTGGACATGTTATGCTCGAAAAATGGATTTTTCATTATTAAAATCGATTTTAGGTGTAAAATAGGTTAATATGAGATAAATTTTGAATCTGGTCATAGAAATTTAGTATGTTGTCACATGCAATTTTACAAGATGTGTGTAATATAATGGGCTATAGTGAAGTCTTTTTGCATGATTTATGGATTTTTGAAGAAAAATGGCATGAATAGTGACTTTATTAGTGAAATATTAATAAAACATACTCTATGACTAAATAAAAACATCATATGTTGCATTTTATTATCTTTTTCAGATCTAAAATTGAAAAGTTAATGAATATAATTTTTCTCATGTTTTTATGATTATTTTGTTAAAAACCGATAAACCGCAACATTGTTTTTTCGGAAAAATTTCGAAATTTTTAACCTAAGTTTTTGAACATTATGAGTGTCATGGTATTTTTCCAGAATGTTCATGAGTTTAAATTTCAAATTTTGAATTTATTTGAAATTTTGTGATTTATTTGAAGTTTATAGCTTATTTTTGTAATTTTTGGTCCATTAATGAACAATTTTAAAAATATGAGTTAATTATGGTCAAATAATTAGTGAAGACTAAATTTTGAGTCCTAAGAGGTCAGGGTAATTAACTTATGTATAAATATGAATTTATGTAATTTTTGTGATTGTAAAATGTTGAAATCACGCAAATCCGTAAAAACCGAGTAATATACGATATTGGCTAATTAAAGGCGATTTAGCATAAAATTGAGCATGTTCATACATATTATAATGCTGCATTTTCTTTATGATTGTCATAATTTAATTTATGTAATTTTGAATTATGTAATTTTACTTAGTATGGCCTTAGATTTTAATTGGTATTTCCCGAAATGTATTGGAATATCGATTCGGTTGTAATTTTATTGTGATTTCGTATCACCGTTTTGTAATTTAATAGATTTATTTTATTTTAGTTACAAATGTATAATAGGAAATTATGTAATTTGCTATGTAATTTATTTTATCTCGGAGTTCCCAAAGACGGATTTCTTCAAGATGGTGATACATAAAGACGGTGTTATCTCGAGATGCGTGCCACAACCGAAGTTCAAGGGACCAATGGAGTTGGTTTCCGAATATGTAATAGTTAAATAGTTTTTCTATTTTAGGAAAGGCCATACTAGGACTTATTTTATTTTTTTCATGTTTGCATTTTAATTTATATGTCGCATGCATCGCTAAATCGCCATAACTAAAACATGCATCTTCTTTCATCGAGTTTATCGACCGTGTCAATTAAAATTATCGTAGTTCACCGCTTTAGTTCACTTAAAACGTGATAGATAATAAATTGACATGACCTCTCGCTAAGACAATCAATTGAGACATAGCCTTACCAAATAGTAGAAACCATGAAAACCTATTTCGTGAGGGAGTGCACTCGGCCACACCGGGGTACAAACCTTGTTACGTAGGGGAAGTGGGTGATGAATGTCTATCCACCGAATTCATGTTAATAAGGGGTATTTCGTCACACCGTGCCTTAAGTTGATATGGGTTTGGATTATGGACACATTTATTCGAAATTTGGGTTGTACTCAACGAAAGTATTCACGACGATTTCCGGATGTGTTTCGGGCTAAAGATGAATATTAATGTAAATATCATCGACCAAGAGTTCTAAAAGTAGAATCGATTAAAAAGTTAATCCACCAAGTTATGTTAATAAAGGGTATTTCGGCACACCGTGCCCTAAATTAATATGAATTTGGGTCTTGGAATCATTTATCTAGTTGGGTAGAGGTCACTAGAAAAATGCATGAAACTTGTTTAAATTATACATTTTTACGAGTATTATTATTAAAACGACATTTGTTTTACTCCTTCTATTTTGTTTTGTAGACCACTTCTTTTTCTCATAACAAATGGCAACACCAACCCCTAACGCCACACCTCTCGCTAATACATCATGGCTCCGATCCTTCATGGATCGATGTAAACTTGAAAAGAATGGGTCAAATTTCTCCGATTGGGATGCCCAACTCAAATTAGCCGCCCAAGGTGACGACAAGCTTCGTTACCTTACCGAGGCCTCTCCACCCGAACCTACTACTAGGTCGACCGCCGCCACTAGGGAAGCATATGAGGCTTACCAAAAGGAGTCCGCCGCAATGAAAAATGTCTTGATATTTGCAATGGAGGCGGATCTCCAAAGGAGAGCCTTTAAAATGGGCAATGCTAATGAGATTTACTCCAAGCTTGTGACAATGTTTTCACAAACTCCGCGGATCGTCCAATATGAGGCGGCCGCGACATTCTTTGATCTCGACTTCAAAGAGGGCCAAAAGGTTAGCCCTCATGTGCTCAAACTTATGGAGCTTGTCGAGACCTTGAAAATTCAAAAGGTTGAAATCCGCAAAGAACTCATTGTAGATAGGATTCTACACTCCTTGTCCAAAGTCAAAGCGTATGTTCAATTCCGGGTGAATTTTAACATGCAAGGTAAGGATGTGTCTCTTGAAGAATTGCAGAAGTTACTTGTGCAAGCCGAGAGGGACATGGGGTTAAATATGAACCCTCCAAAGGATGTGCTTAACATAAGCACTAAGAGTAAGGGGAAGTTCAAAAAGAATGGGAGGAAGGGTAAGAAGCAAGCTCCCACTTTCACCAAAGCTAACCCTAATGATGCTAGCACTTCAAAGATCAAGAAGGGTCCTCTTGATAAATGCCATTATTGTAATGGTATGGGACATTGGAAAAGAAATTGTTCCAAATACCTTGGTGATATTAAGGCTGGAAAGATCACTCCATTAGGTAATTAACTATCCTTTCTTTTATGTTTCTAATTCAACTATGGTATTGTGATACAAAGTTGTGATAATGTATCTCCCTTTTTATTGTAAATAGGGCCTCCACCAAGCAAAGACAAAGGAAAGGAAAAGCAAGCTTAAGAAACCATCAAGGAGCTAGGAATAGCTTTCATGGAGCTTCGCTTTTTATTGTCTTATTTTGAATTATGTTTTGGATTTTTAGAACCTTAAGTTTCCGTGTTTGACATGGAAAGGTATTTTGGATAATTGATTGTATTTTGGATAATGGTGACTTGGTTTGCAACCCAAGTCACCCGTTTTATCATTTTATCCTTTTGTTCTAAAATCCGTATTTAAATGCTTGCTCTTAGAAACATATGATTGCTCACTTAAAGTGATCTAATAGACAATTATAATGACGGGATTCATTATATGTCCACATGCTTAAGGCTTGTGTATGATCACTTATAAAGTAATATTGAGTCTATGAACTCTCTTAAAGGAATGTCAATCACCAAGTACACTTACGAAATCTAAAACTATTAGTCAACCTATGAGGTAGTTCTCCTTATACTTCAAAAATCATTATTTGTGTCTCATATGCTATCTTTTGAATCTCTAGTGTATTTATTCTAAAGATAGAGTGGGAGAAAAATGAGGACACAACACTCAAGACAAGATAAAATTGTGTACTTGTGCAAATGAAGATCTACGCAAGTGAGAATGATTTGAATGAAGGTATATCTATTTACATAGTATACCAAATAGATGAGATCTATGGTCTCAAGTAAGTTCTATATGACAAAAGAGACCAAGTGAAGTAATTGAAAGAACATATTCTTAAGATAACTACACGAGGAGACCAAAAGAAAGTTTTGGAACAAAATGACTAATGTAAAGTCTTAACAAGAGTTTTTGACTAAGTTTATGAAAATTTTGACCAATAGTTTCAACCTTAAGATTTAATTAAGAGCCTAAATGAATCAAGTAACATACTAGTTATGATCAAGTTGCTAGAATTGATATACCGATATCTTCAATAGCCAAGTTTTGACCACGCAGATGACATTTCTTAACCTAATTATGAAATGGTTGAACCTCCTTCCGAAAGGGTATTTCGAAGGACGTGTTCTAGATATTATTTATATTTGAATAATGACTGAAGGAATTGTAGATCTATATACTTAACATATTCATATGTGTTTTAATTTAATTTGTCATAAAATTAACTAATGATCTTATGCATGCAAACATTAATTAAAGAGATGAAAAAATCTATTTCTCACCATGTGATTTTCGGATTTTTGGGCACTAGTAAGGTCACCTACCTTTCTTAGTTCTTGAGCTTTCCTTATGGATGAACAAGATTCAAGTATAGAATCCCTCCCAAAAGCATATACCCAAGGAATACTCATAATAACTAATATTATTTAGATCTAGTAATAATATTAGTTTTGCTATAAAAAGATACAAAATAAATTGTATTTTGGCTCTTGAATCACTCGGTCAAGAGGGAGTATATGTGAGATTTTATTTCTCTAGAAAAATCACATATTGTAGAGATTATCCATTTTCTTACTCTAGAAAATTATATTGGTGAAAAGAATGAATAATAATGTAAAAGAGAAAAGCTCTTCTCTCTTTGTTGTGGGATGGCCGAAAAAGAGCATTGGGTAGTATGCCCAATGCCTTTTGTTTTTGCTTTTCTAAAAAGCTTGTAGGGTTACATGGCTAGAGATTAGGCTTTAATAATTATGTTTTCTCTTATTAAAATAATTAACATAATTATTCCACTAATACTCCTTCTAATTTTCGGTACATACAAGATAAAATGGAAGGTCCATTTTATTTTGTCATTTGTCAATTGTGACATATGTGATATGTTACTTGACATGTGAATTTGTAATGTATTTATAACATATTAAAAATCAACATACTCATAAAATATGTCATTTACAAAATCGACTAGTAATTCGTAATTACTCGTACCAAAAATGTTCCCGAATTATAAACTACAACATTCTGTATTTATAATAATTTGTTCATTCCGTTTCAATTGTTTCTTGTAAACAATAATTTCATCTAAGTAATAAAACAATTCGATTACTTAGACCGTGTCTCATTTAATCATATTTACAATAAGATACGTAAATTATACTCACAAAATCATCCGTCAATTTTAAGTAATTTAATTAACTCGTATCGGTATACGATTAATTAAATAATCAATTAAGAGTATTTCCCTATAGGTATGACCTAAGGGGATCAACTGATCACCACCGTCGCACGACAGTAATGTCAAACTCTAGTCAGCCAATCATTACCGATATGTGTGGACCAGTTGACTGTAAAATATTACATCCCACATGTATTCTTAAAATGAGATTTAATAATGATATTTAAATCATGTGATCGCACTATTGTTGAGGACACATTTCCCAACAATCTCCCACTTGTCCTCGGCAAGTGTGCGTCACCAATTCTCTTGTCCTATTACTATCTCCCACTCAATGCAAGGTCTCTTTCAGTCGTACTTGCAAGTGATCATATCGAGAGTGGTTTCCTCGATCCGAGAATAACCGATTGACCGGATTTATCTATCATAGATACCTTCCGAGCGTGGCCACGCATTTCCAGTTCATTACTCCTCGAGTGGCCCTGAGATATTATTTTAACCCTGACAAGGGGATGGACAATTCCTATCGCACTCATTCCCTTCGACTAGCCACAACCATCATAACCCAAAATATGCCCATTTGACCCCATTTACGAAGGTCGTAGTAACACAAATCAAAGTTAATCCAAATGTGCCATCTTAGGTGAATAGTCTTTAGTCAAAAGAATCGACTCATTAGAATACTATAGTAGCTCTCGCCATGACCAGGCTATATAAATTGCCAGAACTCTATAAGCGGTCATAAGGCCCGACAAGGTGTTCCTAACAATCTGCCTATGTGATCGACTAGTCATCTCACATGACTGTATGGCACTTGAACTTGCCATCAATCGCATCACACTCTAGTCACTTCGAGACGTCACCTCATACAAATGACTATGGGCGAATACAATGCTAATATGTGTTCACTTTAACGGGGTTCAATTGTCTCTACAACCCGTTTGGATGTAACAAAGTATAATAAAAGAGTTTTAAAGTAAAACTCGAACGACAAATGCGATTATCACATATGAATAGTCAATGCCTGATTACTATTTCATATTCTATAATCTAATTTGATCTTGTACGTAGTTGTTCATTTCAATTCAATTGAAATGACATGACTGTTCATGTTTAGC
Source organism: Silene latifolia (assembly GCF_048544455.1). Taxonomy (NCBI): domain Eukaryota; kingdom Viridiplantae; phylum Streptophyta; class Magnoliopsida; order Caryophyllales; family Caryophyllaceae; genus Silene; species Silene latifolia. The sequence continues at coordinate 769,192 of NW_027413135.1, read as the reverse complement.
CTTTGAGAAGGCTTTGGTTAGTAGGTTTTATCAATTTCTTGTACCTTACTCAACCCTACTACATACTCGTTTTCCTTTGTAATGTATACATTTGCATTACAAAACTTTCTGAGTATGTGTCGAGATCCAATCAAGACATAGGCCCTCTTAGCCTAAGAATAGCTCCCACTGTTTTCACAGTGTGCGGGACTCATCCTTCTTGCACATCTCATGATTGCAAGTGTACTCAATTTCCGTTATAAATATCTCTCATTGTTCTTTATTGCCTAGAACGATTCTAGAAAATCTACTTCTTTATTAACATTGCCACAATGGTATCTTAACCATCCTGATGTGTTTTGATTATGGTTTTGTCGGAAACCATGCGCAATCTCAATTGTCAATTGTCACTTGTGTAACACCCTTACACAAAATTGCATTATAAACACTTTGCTTTACTTCCTTAATGCTTCTGCAAGCACTTAAGGGTAATCTTTATGGCTTACTAGGTAAAGATTACTTAAATTCGATTTTGAAAATAATTCATCATACTCAAAGTATATGAAGTGTTATACATCATTACTTATTTAATTGATCCCAAGAATGAAGCAAAATGGAATCAATCAAATATGTTCAATTTAATTGAACTAGTCATGAATCTTATCAACATAAGACTTCTTACTGACGCTAATATCATGTGGATTTATCTTCATAAATCAAGACATCCAAGATGTATTATAATGCTCCAAAAAGTCTTAAATCATTCTCAATGATCAATATGTCATCCACATATCGGACTAATTAAAATTTCCGTAACTCCCACTAAACTCCATGTATAAACACAACTTCTCGACTTATCGAGAAATGTTTTATCACATGATCAAAATGTTGATTCTAACTCATTGATGTCCTACTTAAGACCCTCTCTTAAGTTTCACACTATCTTAGGGTTGCAAGAATCTACTAAACTCAAGACATGTATTGAATACATTCCTTGAAGAAGTGGGTTTTAGATTCACTCGCTATGTATTTCATAACCTCATAATGAAACACAATCCCTAAGAAGATCCAAATAGACTTAAGCATTTCAATTAGTGCAAAACCCTTTGCAACCAATCTTGCTTTGAAATATCTCTTTATTAGTGCAAAACCCTTTGTCACTAATCAAGCCTTTTATTTCGGATGTTCATGGCTCTAAGCCTTGTATTGAGTTGTGACTTAAACACTCTTATGTAAGTTCTTTGTCGATTACTTTCCAGAAGTAATCAACTTGAATCAAACAATTTCTTTTGTAAGTTATAAGCTCTTTACTTTCTTAAAAGTAGCATGAATTCATCAAATTTAACAAGTGACGAATTTAACCTCCTAGGTTTTGAAGAAACAACGTCTTACACAAAACGTCTCATGTAGCCAAGAAAGACCAGTTTCTTGCGACATAACATTCTTTGTGGCTTGCGACATAACATTCTTTGTGGCATTCTTTGTGGCTCTTGAATAATTTCTCCCACTCTGTCTTCTAGAAATAAACCTGTATTTTAGAAAGACAGCTTCACGAGCCGCAAACCCGTCGTACTCGTAATTGAAAGGGAAAAATGAGCATTTGTTTCTTGTGAAAACTTACAAACATGGTCCCTTACCATATCATATCTCATATGATTCGTTTTAGTGGAAAAATAATTTAGACAAAATGATAAAATCCCCAAAAGAATCAAGTAACTCAATGTAACTTGATTGAAATCCAAACCATATCGAATAGCGTTTGATTTCTTATCTAATCACACATTATTCCATAATGCGTGCTAAGAGAGATTAACTTGTGATACTATATCACATTTCCTTTGGCTTATATCAAAGTCTTCAATTTGATAATCCCATCACGACTAAATCGTGATTCCTTGAACTCTTTGAAATTCTTCAAAGGTTTCTCTTTTTACCTTATTAAGTGAACATATTAGCGTCAACTTAAATCGTTGGTAAAAGAAAATGATCAACCTATTTTGGATCGATGATATACAACCTCTATCTCCTTTTCAACCAAAAAGCACGAGACATCTTGCTTTGAATACAAGATACGCATATACCATTAACAATCTAATGGTTTCAAGAGTACTCGATAACTCTTTGCGTTCATCATTCCAAAATTTAAGGTTTAATCTTGGGTTACCAATATGAATCTTACATCATCTACATGATATATTATTCTAGTTTGGTTTAGAATATAATCACCTTGATAATGGGCTAGCCATACATCAAATCGTGGTGTATAGGGTCACAAAAAGTGAAAACCTCTTTTGTATCTTAACAAGTTTATATCCTTATTTAGAGTTTATGCACTTAATAGTCATAATTAAGTACAACTTTAAATCCAAAAACTAGATTGAGTACACAATTACTCTATCTCTCGACATTATTGTTGCTAGTCGTCATATTCTTATCATCCCATGTATCAAACATAATGATGAGAACCACCACCGGTTTCTAATATTGACGAAGTAGTACTAGCAAAATTTATGTCAATCATATAAACATTTAAAGAAGAAGATCCCATTAGATGTCCCACAACTAACTTGTTGATTCTTCAATAATTTGGGGTAGTTTCCTTTCTCGTGTCCAACATTTAAGACAATGGAAACTTTATCGGTCGGGATTGATAGGTTTAGTACAACTTTACTTTTAACATTACCTTGTATCAATCCCATTATAATCTTTACTTCTTGAACCTCGACTTCATCTTAACGGTTTAAGAGAATGCTCCCACTCATTTCAATGAGTCTTTGCTTTGAGAAGCAAAATTGAATTCATGAAGATTACTCTTCATTTGTTCGTTTTAGTCTTAAAACTTTCATTGAAGTGGTTGCGTTATTTTGGTCAATTACGAATTCTTACAAATCTAATTACCAAAACAATTTATCGCTTCAAGGTACTTAATTCAATTAAGTATATGAAACATAATCCATTGTAAGTAGAAGTGTTAGTCATGAATCAAAAACCTGTTTGATAATGAATAACTTTAATCTATACTCTTTACAAGAGATCCTTATCAATGGTTCATTTGAGGTTTTAGAAGCAAATTCATATTTGTCTTTAGTTACGATGTTTTAAGGAGATTTGAATCAAAAATCGAAATGATATCGTATATAAATTGTGGTAAAGAAATAGAACAATATAATAACGGAATATTGGAAAACTTAACATTTATCGTTTTAATAATACTTGTAAATAACAAGTAAAGCATTTACATAGTGACCTCTACCCAACTATGATAAATGATTCCAAGATCCAAATTCATATTAACTTGGGCACGGTAGGGCCGATTCATCCCTTATCAATATAACTCGGTGGATTAACTCTTTAAACGATTCTACTTTTAGAACTCTTGGTCGATAAAATTACTCTAATATTTATCTATAGCCCAAAACACATTCGACAAGGGCACGGTAGGGCCGATTCATCCCTTATCAAAAACTTTTGTTGAGTTCAATCCAAATTTCGAATAAATGTGTCCATGATCCAAATCCATATCAACTTGGGCACGGTAGGGCCGATTCATCCCTTATCAACATGAATTCGGTGGATTAACATTCATCACCCACTTCCCCTACGTAACAAGGTTTGTACCCCGGTAGGGCCGAGCGCACTCCCTCGCGAAATAGGTTTTCATGGTTTCTAGTATTTGGTAAGGCTATGTCTCAATTGATTGTTTTAGCAAGAGGTCATGTCAATTTATTATCTATCACGTTTTAAGTGAACTAAAGCGGTGAACTACGATAATTTTAATTGACACGGTCGATAAACTCGATAAAAAGACAATGCATGTTTAGTTATGGCGATTTAGCGATGCATGTGACATATAAATAAAATGCAAGCATAAAATAAATCCTAGTATGGCCTTTCCTAAAATAGAAAAACTATTTAACTATTACATATTCGAAAACCAACTCCATTGGTCCCTTGAACTTCGGTTGTGACACGTATCTCGAGGTAACACCGTCTTTATGTATCGCCATCTTGAAGAAATCCGTCTTTGGGAACTCCGAGATAAAATAAATTACATAATAAATTACACAATAAATTACACAATTTCCTATTATACATTTGTAACTAAAATAAAATAAATCTATTAAATTACAAAACGGTGATACGAGATCACAATAAAATTACAACCGAATCGATATTCCCATACATTTCGGGAAATACCAATTAAAAACTAAGGCCATACTAAGTAAAATTACATAATTCAAAATTACATAAATTAAAATTATGACAATCATAAAGAAAATGCAGCATTAAAATATGTATGAACATGCTCAATTTTTATGCTAAATCGCCTTTAATTAGCCAATATCGTATATTATTCGGTTTTTACGGATTTGCGTGATTTCAACATTTTATAATCACAAAAATTACATAAATTCATATTTATGCATAAGTTAATTACCCTAACCTCTTAGGACTCAAAATTTAGTCTTCACTAATAATTTGACCATAATTAACTCATATTTATAAAATTGTTCATTAATGGACTAAAATTACCAAAAATAAGCTATAAACTTCAAATAAATCACAAAATTTCAAATAAATTCAAAATTTGAAATTTAAACTCATGAACATTCTGGAAAAATACCATGACACTCATAATGTTCAAAAACTTAGGTTAAAAATTTCGAAATTTTTGAGAAAAACAATGTTGCGGTTTATCGGTTTTAACTAAATAATCATAAAAACATGTGAAAAATTATATTTATCAACTTTTCAATTTTAGATCTGAAAAAGATAATAAAATGCAACATATGATGTTTTTCCTAAGTCATAGAGTATGTTTTATCAATATTTCACTAATAAAGTCACTATTCATGCAATTTTTCTTCAAAAATCCATAAATCATGCAAAAAGACTTCACTATAGCCCATTATTTTACACACATCTTGTAAAATTTCATGTGACATCATACTAAATTTCTATGACCAGATTCGAAATTTATCTCATATTAACCTATTTTTCACTTAAAACCGAATTTAATAATGAAAAATCCATTTTTCGAGCATAACAAGTCCAAAAATTATGAAAATTTACAGTTTATCTCAAAATAATATATGTGACAACATATCCAAAAATCACTTGAAAATTCGAAGTATAGCTAATTTTAGACCGAAAATGACATTTTTACTCATAAAATCATATTTAAATGCCATTATTGTATAATATGAACAATAAAAATCCGTAAATTAACCAAAAATATCCTAAAACATTTTAGGATCAGAAATTTTAACATGCATGGATTAATTTCGTGATATCTCATAATAACACAAATTTTACAAGTTTTATATGTTAATCTTTATAACTCGGAAAAACTTTTAACCGATTTGCATGCAAACAACCGTGGCTCTGATACCAATTGAAGGAATTGTAGATCTATATACTTAACATATTCATATATGTTTTAATTTAATTTGTCATAAAATTAACTAATGATCTTATGCATGCAAACATTAATTAAAGAGATGAAAAAATCTATTTCTCACCATGTGATTTTCGGATTTTTGGGCACTAGTAAGGTCACCTACCTTACTTAGTTCTTGAGCTTTCCTTATGGATGAACAAGATTCAAGTATAGAATCCCTCCCACAAGCATATACCCAAGGAATACTCATAATAACTAATATTATTTAGATCTAGTAATAATATTAGTTTTGCTATAAAAAGATACAAAATAAATTGTATTTTGGCTCTTGAATCACTCGGTCAAGAGGGAGTATATGTGAGATTTTATTTCTCTAGAAAAATCACATATTGTAGAGATTATCCATTTTCTTACTCTAGAAAATTATATTGGTGAAAAGAATGAATAATAATGTAAAAGAGAAAAGCTCTTCTCTCTTTGTTGTGGGATGGCCGAAAAAGAGCATTGGGTAGTATGCCCAATGCCTTTTGTTTTTGCTTTTCTAAAAAACTTGTAGGGTTACATGGCTAGAGATTAGGCTTTAATAATTATGTTTTCTCTTATTAAAATAATCAACATAATTATTCCACTAATACTCCTTCTAATTTTCGGTACATACAAGATAAAATGGAAGGTCCATTTTATTTTGTCATTTGTCAATTGTGACACATGTGATATGTTACTTGACATGTGAATTTGTAATGTATTTATAACATATTAAAAATCAACATACTCATAAAATATGTCATTTACAAAATCGACTAGTAATTCGTAATTACTCGTACCAAAAATGTTCCCGAATTATAAACTACAACATTCTGTATTTATAATAATTTATTCATTCCGTTTCAATTGTTTCTTGTAAACAATAATTTCATCTAAGTAATAAAACAATTCGATTACTTAGACCGTGTCTCATTTAATCATATTTACAATAAGATACGTAAATTATACTCACAAAATCATTCGTCAATTTTAAGCAATTTAATTAACTCGTATCGGTATACGATTAATTAAATAATCAATTAAGAGTATTTCCCTATAGGTATGACCTAAGGGGATCAATCGATCACCACCGTCGCACGACAAAGAATGTCAAACTCTAGTCACCAATCATTACCGATATGTGTGGACCAGTTGACTGTAAAATATTACATCCCACATGTATTCTTAAAATGAGATTTAATAATGATATTTAAATCATGTGATCGCACTATTGTTGAGGACACATTTCCCAACAATGACATCCCTACACTTCATTATAATATGTGTGAATTAGAGATTAAAATCTCGTTCCATAAGATTAAGATGAGACCACTGCAAAATAGGAATTTTGAAAGGATATGATGGGAACATATATGGTTTTATCTTAATAACTTGGCAATGCAATTTATATTTCAATTCTTGAAAAGTTTCGATTGAGAAGTCAATTTCGAAATATGTGGAATTGAGTGGGAGTTAGGAAATTATCATGTGAAGACATGGAATTTAGTGGGAGCTATCATCCTTTGAATGTTTACAACTCATCACTCATTGAAGAATGACGAGCTAATGCCTTCTTTCATAAAGAATCATTTGAGTTTTCAATTCTGGATGAAAATGGACCATGATGAATCCAACTACATCATGAGATGTTGGATAAGTATTGGGAGATACACATCGTGTCAACATACACATAGGTTATTCATGTAAATGAAAATGGAATTGCCATTAGCAGTCATGGTCGTTCCTTGAACCTAAATATAGTTGATGACATGATTAAAAGTTACTAATGTTTCTGCCATTAGAATAATCATGCACATGTCCAATGGTGAATCATATGCATAAGAGCATGATGATTCATTGGTAAGCCACAATAGAAACGTCATGAATTCTCGAGTAGAATTCGATGAGCGATTTCGGTGTTTGACGGAATGCTCTATTGTGTGTCAAGAGGTTGCACATATTATAGAAAATCCGAGCACATGCAAGGATTTATGAGAATCCTTTAACTTTCAAGCTAGAAAGAGAAATAAGAAGTTTTGGAAAGATACTTAGTTAGAGAATAAGTTACTCAAAACTAATCTTTCCTAATATGCTAGGACTTGTGAGAAGTGCTAGGCTAATCATCTTGACAAATTGTTGCAAGATTCTACAAAACATATACCTAGTGCATTGTGTGTGGATGGAGTACTTGATCAGTACAAGTTATATCATTCATCACAAATTCGTTCGTTATGTGATAATCGATAAGGAAGTTCTTTCAAGTTAAAGAACCGAAACCAAGGTCGGGAACCTTGAATTGTACTTGGTAAGGTTCATGCTATGTGAGAGAACATGAATGTAAAGGAAAATGCAAGTGTAAGAAGTTTGAACACATGGACACATGGCATGTTAAACTTCTATTGCAATCAATAAGTGTTTACACTTACAATATACATCACAAGGTTGAAATATGGTATTGACTACCCGAGTGTGATGTCGACATTTGTCATTTGAGTTATCATTAACTCACCGTACACTTTGTTACATCCAAACGGGTTATGGAGACAATTGAACCCCGTTAAAGTGAACATGGATTAACATTGTATTTGCCCATAGTTACTTACATGAGGTGACGTCTCGAAGTGACTAGAGTGTGATGCGATTGATGGTAAGTTCAAGTGCCATAGAGTCATGTGAGATGACTAGTCGATCACATAGGCAGACTGTTAGGAACATTTTGTCGGGCCTAATGACCGCTTATAGAGTTCTGGCAAATTTATATAGCCTGGTCGTGGCAAGAGCTGCTATAGTATTCAAATGAGTCGATTCTTTTGACTAAAGACTATTCGTCTAAGATGGCACAGTTTCAGATTAACTTTGATTTGTGTTACTACGACCTTCGTAAATGGGGTCAAATGGGCATATTTTTGGTTATGATGGCTGTGGCTAGTCGAAGGGAATGAGTGCGATAGGAATTGTCCATCCCTAGTCAGGGTTATAACAATATCTCAGGGCCACTCGAGGAGTAATAAACTGGAAATACGTGGCCACGCTCGGAAGGTATCTATGATAGATAAATCCGGTCAATCAGTTATTCTCCAGATCGAGGAAACCACTCTCGATATGATCACTTGCAAGTACGACCTGAAAGACACCTTGCGTTGAGTGGGAGATAGTAATAGGACAAGAGAATTGATGACGCACACTTGTCGAGGACAAGTGGGAGATTGTTGGAATATGTGTCCTCCGACAATAATGCGATCACGACTGTTGATCATGATGATCACATGTTTAAGTCTCATTATAAAGAATACAATTGGGAAGTAATATTTTTACTATCAACTGGTCAACATATATCGGTAATGATTGGCTGACTAGAGTTTGACATTACTGTCGTGCGACGGTGGTGATCAGTTGATCCCCTAAGTCATACCTATAGGGCAACACTCTTAATTGATCATTTAATTAATCGTATAATGTTACGAGTTAATTAAATTACTTGAAAATTGACGGACGATTTTGGAAGTAAAATTTACGTATCACATTGAAATTGATTAAAATGAGATACGGTCTGAGTAATCGAATTGTATCATTACTCAGATGAAATTATTGTTTAAAGAAACAATTAAAATTGAATGAATTATTATAGATACAATTTATTGTGATTTATAAATTGGTAAAATATTTTGGTACAAGTAATTATGAATTACTAAGTCGATTTTTGTTTATGACGTATTTTTATTAATACGTTGATTTTTAATATGTTAAAAATACATAACAAATTTATGTTACATATGACATGTGACATAAGATAAATTGACATTTTGACAAAGATAATATGGAGTCCATATTATCTATGTGTGCCAAAATTAGGGGAAGAATTAGGCTACTATTGTGTTGTTTAAATTAGTGGAGAACACAATCATTTACCCTAATTATCTAGCCATGCACACCTAGTTTACATTGTGAAGACAAACAAAGGCATGCATTGGCTCCCCTACCCTCCTCCTACCCGGTTTCTCACAAGGGAAAAACAAAGGGTTTTTGCTTTATATTTTTGATATACACTACATGCATTAGTGTGTATCATTCATTCATTCTAACTCATCTAAAAATAAGAATTTTAGAAAGATAAAATACTTTCCTCTCCTCTTCTCTCTAAACCGGTTTTTAGAGACAAAAACCAAAATTATTTTGGGTCAATTTTCATACAAGATTAATATTGTACTAGTATCTATAATATTAATTTTTTTTAAAAGAGTGCTTTGGGTATAAAACTTTGGGAGAGATCCTATACTTGGGTCTTTGTTCATCCAAAAGGAAAGCTCAAGAACAAGAGAGAAAGGTGATCTCTCTTGTGCCGTATAAACCGAAAATCCAATGTAAGACAATGATTTCTTCTTCATTTTGTTTAGATGTTTGCATGCATAAGATCATTTGTTAATTTTATGACAAATTAAATTAAAACATATATGAGTATGTTGTTAGTATATAGATCTACTTTTCTTTCATTTGACACCCAAGATCATGGAGAAACTGTCGGTAGGAGTCCTTACTGATGTTATGGAGGTATATGAGCGTGCTGGGAGAGCTGAGAGGTTAGTAGAGATGGCTAAGGAGAATAGGGAGAGAGCTTCTGAGAAGAGGAAGGCTGAGAGTGAGGGTGGTGGCCAGTCTAGTTACAAGAAGGGCGGCCATAACCAGGTGAGAGCTTACTCTTCAGGGTCGGGGTTCGGTGGAGGAGCTTCTTTTGGGCGTGGCCGTGGTTGTGGTAGTAGCAGCTGGGTTTTATAGTGCTTTAACTGTGGCGGTGTAGGCCACAAGAGACATGAGTGTACCTGTGCCGTGGGCAGGGGTTTTCAGAGGTAGTCACAGGGGAGTTTTTCTCAGGGTCCGTCTCAGAGCTATGCTAGTAACAGGCCGGCTGGGTCGTGGAACAATCAGGGTGGTCAGAGTAACAACAACAGTGGGGCTAACCGCAATAGTGGTAATTCATATCAAAGACCAGCAACGAACAACAACCAGGGGTCGGGGTCGGCTGCCAAGCCGTCAACTTCTGCTAGTACTGTCCAGGGAGGTGGACAGAAGACCAGTAGTAAGCTCTTCATGATGGAGAAGAAAGCAACAGAGGATGATGCTCACGTTATCACGGGTAATTTTCTTGTTAATGGTGTCTTTACCTTTGTTTTATTTGATTCGGGGGCATCACAGTCTTTTGTATCATCGAGTCATGCTAAGCTTTTGGGTTTGAGAGAGTTTGAGTCTGTAAAAGAGGAAGTTTTCATACCGTCGGGTGAGTCTGTATCTTATGGGAGGTTGTATAAGGGTGTGTCTATGATAGTTGGGCAGGTTAACCTACCAATGGACTTGTTAGAGTTTCCTTTGGACGGTTTTGAGATGATAGTTGGTATGGACTGGTTGGGTAAGTACAAGGCTAGGATAGACTGTCACCAAAAGAGAGTCTCTTTGAGAGGTCCTAAGGGAGTTAGTGTTGTTGGAATATGTGTCCTCCGACAATAATGCGATCACGACTGTTGATCATGATGATCACATGTTTAAATCTCATTATAAAGAATACAATTGGGAAGTAATATTGTTACTGTCAACTGGTCAACATATATCGGTAATGATTGGCTGACTAGAGTTTGACATTACTGTCGTGCGACGGTGGTGATCGGTTGACCCCCTAGGTCATACCTATAGGGCAACGCTCTTAATTGATTGTTTAATTAATCGTATAACGTTACGAGTTAATTAAATTATTTAAAAATTGACGGACGATTTTGGAAGTAAAATTTACGTATCATATTGAAATGTGATTAAATGAGATACGGTCTGAGTAATTGAATCGTATCATTACTCGGATGAAATTATTGTTTACAGAAACAATTGAATTTGAATGAATTATTATGAATACGATTTATAAATTGGTAAAATATTTTGGTACAAGTAATTATGAAATTACTAAGTCAATTTTGTATGTGACGTATTTTAATAATACGTTGATTTTTAATATGTTAAAAATACATAACAAATTTATGCTACATGTGACATGTGACATATTGAAAAATTGACAAAAATAATATGGACTCCATATTATGATTGTACCGAAATTAAAGGGGTATTAGGTTAATATTGTGTTGTTTAATTTATTAGTAAACACAATGATTACCTAATTGTCTAGCCATGTAACCCTATTAAACATTGTTAAGAGCAACAATTGCATGCATTGGCTCACCCAAAAAGCCCCCTTCCACCCGGTTTTGAGAAGACAAAAACCATCATGGTTTTTCATATTTTTATCTAATAATATACAAAATGTTGTGTATCACTAATTCATTCTAACACTCATCCAAAATATAATTCTAGAGAGAAAAATAATTCTCCTCTTCTTCTCTCTACAAAACCGAAATATTCAAAGTGTTACATAATATTTTGGTTCAATTTTCTTCAAATTAATATTGTACTAGTTCCTATAATATTAATTTTATTAAGAGAAAGCCTTGGGTATTAAGCTTAGGGAGAGATCCTATACTTGGATCTTGGTTCTTCCATTTAAGGATAGCACAAGAACAAGAGAGAAAGGTGATCTCTCTTGTGCCCATAAAACCGAAATATCCAATGTAAGAACATGATTTCTCCTCTATTTTACTCTTTTGTTTGCATGCATAAAATCCATATTTAATTTTATGACAAATTAAATTAAATGATATATGAATATGTAAGTATATAGATCTACTTTTCCTTCAATCGGTATCAAGAGCCACGGTTGTTTGCATGCAAATCGGTTAAAAGTTTTTCCGAGTTATAAGAATAACATATAAAACTTGAAAATTTGTGTTATTATGATATATCATGAAATTAATTCATGCATGTTAATATTTCTGGTCCTAAAATGTTTTAGGATATTTTGGTTAATTTTACGGATTTTTATTGTTCATATTATACAATAATGGCATTTAAATATGATTTTATGAGTAAAAATGTCATTTTCGGTCTAAAATTAGCTATACTTCGAATTTTCCAGTGATTTTTGGATATGTTGTCACATATATTATTTTGAGATAACCTGTAAATTTTCATAATTTTTGGACTTGTTATGCTCGAAAAATGGATTTTTCATTATTAAATTCGGATTTAGGTGAAAAATAGGTTAATATGAGTTAAATTTCGAATCTGGTCATAGAAATTTAATATGTTGTCACATGCAATTTTACAAGATGTGTGTAAAATAATTGGCTATAAAGAAGTCTTTTTGCATGATTTATGGATTTTTGAAGAAAAATAGCATAAATAGTGACATTATTAGTGAAAAATTAATAAAACATAATTTATGACTTAGGAAAAACGTCTAATGTTGCATTTTATTATCTTTTTCAGATCTAAAATTGAAAAGTTAATGAATATAATTTTTCCATGTTTTTATGATTATTTTATTAAAAATCGATAAACCGCAACATTGTTTTTCCGAAAAATTTTCGAAATTTTTAACCTAAGATTTTGAACATTATGAGTGTCATGGTATTTTTCTAGAATGTTCATGAGTTTAAATTTCAAATTTTGAATTTATTTGAAATTTTGTGATTTATTTGAAGTTTATAGCTTATTTTTGTAATTTTTAGTCCTTTAATGAACAATTTTGTAAATATGAGTTAATTATGGTCAAATTATTAGTGAAGACTATATTTTGAGACCTAAGAGGTTAGGGTAATTAACTTATGCATAAATATGAATTTATGTAATTTTTGTGGTTGTAAAATGTTGAAATCACGCAAATCCGTGAAAACCGAGTAATATACGATATTGGCTAATTAAAGGCGATTTAGCATAAAATTGAGCATGTTCATACATATTATAATGCTGCATTTTCTTTATGATTGTCATAATTTTAATTTATGTAATTTTTGAATTATGTAATTTTACTTAGTATGGCCTTAGATTTAATTGGTATTTCCCGAAATGTATGGGAATATCGATTCGGTTGTAATTTTATTGTGATCTCGTATCACCGTTTTGTAATTTAATAGATTTATTTTATTTTAGTTACAAATGTATAATAGGAAATTATGTAATTTATTATGTAATTTTATTCATTCCGGAGTTCCCAAAGACGGATTTCTTCAAGAACGGTGATACATAAAGACGGTGTTACCTCGAGATGCGTGCCACAACCGAAGTTCAAGGGACCAATGGAGTTGGTTTCCGAATATGTAATAGTTAAATAGTTTTTCTATTTTAGGAAAGGCCATACTAGGATTTATTTATTTTTATGCTTGCATTTTATTTTATGTCGCATGCATCGCTAAATCGCAATAACTAAAACATGCATCATCATCTTCTTTATCGAGTTTATCGACCGTGTCAATTAGAATTATCGTAGTTCACCGCTTTAGTTCACTTAAAACGTGATAGATAATAAATTGACATGACCTCTCGCTAAAACAATTAATTGAGACATAGCCTTACCAAATAGTAGAAACCATGAAAACCTATTTCGTGAGGGAGTGCACTCGGCTACCCCGGGGTACAAACCTTGTTACGTAGGGGAAGTGGGTGATAAATGTCTAATCCACCGAATTCATGTTGATGAGGGTTTCATCGGCTACCTCGTGCCTAAGTTAATATGGGTTTGGATAATGGACACATTTATTCGAAATTTGGATTGAACTCAACAAAAGTAATTGATAAGGGTTTCATCGGCTACCCCGTGCCCTTGTTGATGTGTTTTGGGCTATAGATAAACATTAGAGTAATTTTATCGACCAAGAGTTCTAAAAGTAGAATCGATTAAAAAGTTAATCCACCGAGTTATATTGATAAGGGTTTCATCGGCTACCCCGTGCCTAAGTCGATATGAATTTGGGTCTTGGAATCATTTATCTAGTTGGGAAGAGGTCACTAGAAAAATGCATAAAACTTGTTTAAATCATACATTTTTACGAGTATTATTAAAACGACAATTGTTTTACTCCTTATATTTTGTTTTGTAGACCACTTCTTTTTCTCATAACAAATGGCAACACCAACTCCAAACGCCACACCTCTCGCTAGTTCATCTTGGCTCCGATCCTTTATGGATCGATGTAAACTTGAAAAGAATGGGTCAAATTTCTCCGATTGGGATGCCCAACTCAAATTAGCCGCCGAAGGTGACGACAAGCTTCGTTACCTTACCGAGTCCTCTCCACCTGAACCTACTGCTAGGTCAACCGCCGCCACTAGGGAAGCATATGAGGCTTACCAAAAGGAGTCCGCCGCAATGAAAAATGTCTTGATATTTGAGATGGAGGCGGACCTCCAAAGGAGAGCCTTTAAAATGGGCAATGCTAATGAGATTTACTCCAAACTTGTGACAATGTTTTCACAAGCTCCGCGGATCGTCCAATATGAGGCGGCCGCGACATTCTTTGATCTCGACTTCAAAGAGGGCCAAAAGGTTAGCCCTCATGTGCTCAAACTTATGGAGCTTGTCGAGACCTTGAAAATTCAAAAGGTTGAAATCCCCAAAGAACTCATTGTAGATAGGATTCTACACTCCTTGTCCAAAGTCAAAGCGTATGTTCAATTCCGGGTGAATTTTAACATGCAAGACAAGGATGTGTCTCTTGAAGAGTTGCACAAGTTACTTGTGCAAGCCGAGAGGGACATGAGGTTAAATGTGAACCCACCAAAGGATGTGCTTAACATAAGCACTAAGAGTAAGGGGAAGTTCAAGAAGAATGGGAGAAAGGGCAAGAAGCAAGCTCCCACATTCACCAAAGCTAAGACTTGTGAAGCTAACACTTCAAAAATCAAGAAGGGTCCTCTTGATAAATGCCATTATTGTAATGGTATGGGACATTGGAAAAAAAATTGTTCCAAATACCTTGGTGATATTAAGGCTGGAAAGATTACTCCAGTAGGTAAATGACTATCCTTCTTTTATGTTTCTAATTCAACTATGGTATTATGATGTAAAGTTGTGATAATGTATCTCCCTTTTTATTGTAAATAGGGCCTCCACCAAGCAAAGACAAGGGAAAGGAAAAGCAAGCATGAGAAACCATGGAGAAGCTATGGATAGCTTTTATGGAGCTTTGCTTTTCATTGTCTTAATTTAAATTATGTTTTGGATTTTTAGAACTTTAAGTTTCCGTGTCCGACATGGAAAGGTATTTTGGATAATGGTTTGTATTTTGGATGATGGTGACTTGGTTTGCAACCCAAGTCACCCGTTTTATCATTTATCCTTCTATGTTCTAAAATTCATCTTTAAATGCTTGCACTTTGAAACATAAGATTATTCACTTAAAGTGATCTAATAGACAAATATAATGACGGGTTTCATTATATGTCCACATGCTTAAGGCTCGTGTATGATCATTTAAAAAGTGATTTTGAGTCTATGAACTCTCTTAAAGGAATGTCAATCACCAAGTACACATATAAAATCAATAACTATTAGTCTATCTATGAGATAGTTCTCCTTATACTTCAACATCATTAATTTGTGTCTCATATACTATCTTTAAATCTATAGTGTATTTATTCTAAAGATAGAGTGGGAGAAAAATGAGGACACAACACACAAGGCAAGATAAAATTGTGTACTTGTGTAAATGAAGATCTACGCAAGAGAGAATGATTTGAATGAAGGTATATCTATTTACATAGTATGCCGAATAGATGAGATCTATTATCTCAAGTTAGTTCTATATGACTAAAGAGACCAAGTGAAGTAAAGATAACTACACGAGGAGACCAAAAGAAAGTTTTGGAAGAAAAATGACTAATGTAAAGTCTTAACAAGTTTTGACTAAGTTTATGATAAATTTTGACCAATAGTTTCAACCTTGAGATTTACTTAAGAGCCTAAATGAATCAAAGTTACATACTAGTTATGATCGAGTTGCAAAGATTGATATACCGATATCTTCAATGGCCAAAGTTTTAACCACGCATATGTCATCGCTTAACCTCATGATGAAAAGGGTTAAACCTCCTTTCGAAAGAGTATTTCGAAGGACGTGTTCTAGATATTATTTATATTCGAATAATGACATTGCTACACATCATTATGACATGAGTGTATTGGAGATTTAAAATCTCTTTCCGTAAGGTTAAGATGAGACCACTTCAAAATAGGTATTTTGAAAGGATATGATGGGAACATATATGGTTTTATCCTAATAACTTGGCAATGCAATTTATATTTCAATTCTTGATAAATTTCGATTGAGAAGTCAATTTCGAAATGTGTATAATTGAGTGGGAGTTAGGAAATTCTCATGTGAAGACATGGAATTTAGTGGGAGCTATCATCCTTTGAATGTTTACAACTCATCACTCATTAAAGAATGACGAGCTAATACCTTCTTTCATTAAGAAGCTTTTGAGTTTTCAATTCTAGATGAAAATGCACTATGATGAATCCAATTACATCAAGGGATGTTGGATTAGTATTAAGAGATACACATCATATCAACATTCACATAGGTTATTCATGTAAATGAAAATGGAATTGCCATTAGCAGTCATGGTCGTTCATTGAACCTATGAACGGTTGATCTCATGATTATTAGTAACTAATGTTTCCGCCATTAGAATAATCATGTACATGTCCAATTATGAATAATATGCATAAGAGCATGATGATGGATGGTAAGCCATAATAGAAACGTCATGAATTCTCGAATAGAATCCGATGAGCGATTTCAGTGTTTGACGGAATGCTCTTATATGTGTCAAGAGGTTGCGCATATTAATGGAAATCCGAGCACATGTAAGGATTTATGAGAATCCTAAATCTTTCAAGCTTAGAAAGAGAAATAAGAAGTTTTGGAAAGATACTTAGTTGAATAAGAAGTTACTCAAAACTAATCCTTCCTAACTATGCTAGGACTTGTGAGAAGTGCTAGGCTAATCATCTTGTCAAATTGTTGCAAGACTCTACAAAACATGTACCTAGTGCATTGTGTGTGGATGGAGTACTTGATCAGTACAAGTTATATCATTCACCACAAATTCGTTCGTTATGTGATAATCGATAAGAAAGTTCTTTCAAGATAAAGAACCAAAACCAAGGTCGGGAACCTTGATGTGTACTTGGTAAAGTTCATGCTATGAGAGAGAACATGAACGTAAAGGAAAATGCAAGTGCAAGAAGTTTGAACACATGGACACATGGCATGTTAAACTTCTATTGCAATCAATAAGTGTTTACACTTACGATATACATCACAAGGTTGTAATATGATATTGACTATCCGAGTGTGATGTCGACATTTGTCGTTTGAGTTGTTATTAACTCACCTTGTACATTGTTATATCCAAACGGGTTGTAGAGACAATTGAACCCCGTTAAAGTGAACATGGATTAACATTGTATTTGCCCATAGTTACTTGTATGAGGTGACATCTCGAAGTGACTAGAGTGTGATGCGATTGATGGCAAGTTCAAGTGCCATAGAGTCATGTGTGATGACTAGTCGATCACATAGGCAGACTGTTAGGAACATTTTGTCGGGCCTTATGACCGCTTATAGAGTTCTGGTAATTTTTATAGCCTGGTCGTGGCAAGAGCTACTATAGTATTCAAATGAGTCGATTCTTTTGACTAAAGACTATTCGCCTAAGATGGCACGATTT
This sequence comes from Silene latifolia, assembly GCF_048544455.1. NCBI lineage: Eukaryota > Viridiplantae > Streptophyta > Magnoliopsida > Caryophyllales > Caryophyllaceae > Silene > Silene latifolia. The sequence goes on along the minus strand of NW_027413135.1, from coordinate 751,182 downwards.
CGGTTAACTTTGATTTATGTTACTACGACCTTCGTAAATGGGGTCAAATGGGCATATTTTGGGTTATGATGGCTGTGGCTAGTCGAAGGGAATGAGTGCGATAGGAATTTTCCACCCCTAGTTAGGGTTATAACAATATCTCGGGGCCACTCGAGGAGTAATGAATGAAATGTGGCCACGCTCGGAAAGTATCTATGATAGATAAGTCCGGTCAATCAGTTATTCTCCGGATCGAGGAAACCACTCTCGATATGATCACTTGCAAGTACGACCTGAAAGACACCTTGCATTGAGTGGGAGATAGTAATAGGACAAGAGAATTGGTGACGCACACTTGTCGAGGACAAGTGGGAGATTGTTGGAATATGTGTCCTCCGACAATAATGCGATCACGACTGTTGATCATGATGATCACATGTTTAAATCTCATTATAAAGAATACAATTGGGAAGTAATATTGTTCTTGTCAACTCGGTCAACATATATCGGTAATGATTGGTGACTAGAGTTTGACATTACGTCGGCGACGGCGGTGGTGATCAGTTGACCCCCTAGGTCATACCTATAGAGCAACGCTCTTAATTGATTGTTTAATTAATCGTATAACGTTACGAGTTAATTAAATTATTTGAAAATTGACGGACGATTTTGGAAGTAAAATTTACGTATCATATTGAAATGTGATTAAATGAGATACGGTCTGAGTAATTGAATCGTATCATTACTCTGATGAAATTATTGTTTACAGAAACAATTGAATTTGAATGAATTATTATGAATACGATTTATAAATTGGTAAAATATTTTGGTACAAGTAATTATGAAATTACTAAGTCAATTTTGTATGTGACGTATTTTAATAATACGTTGATTTTTAATATGTTAAAAATACATAACAAATTTATGCTACATGTGACATGTTACATATTGAGAAATTGACAAAAATAATATGGACTCCATATTATGATTGTACCGAAATTAAAGGGGTATTAGGTTAATATTGTGTTGTTTAATTTATTAGTAAACACAATGATTACCTAATTGTCTAGTCATGCAACCCTATTAAACATTGTTAAGAGCAACAATTGCATGCATTGGCTCACCCAAAAAGCCCCCTTCCACCCGGTTTTGAGAAGACAAAAACCATCATGGTTTTTCATATTTTTACCTAATAATATACAAAATGTTGTGTATCACTAATTCATTCTAACACTCATCCAAAATATAATTCTAGAGAGAAAAATAATTCTCCTCTTCTTCTCTCTACAAAACCGAAATATTCAAAGTGTTACATAATATTTTGGTTCAATTTTCTTCAAATTAATATTGTACTAGTTCCTATAATATTAATTTTATTAAGAGAAAGCCTTGGGTATTAAGCTTAGGGAGAGATCCTATACTTGGATCTTGGTTCTTCCATTTAAGGATAGCACAAGAACAAGAGAGAAAGGTGATCTCTCTTGTGCCCATAAAACCGAAATATCCAATGTAAGAACATGATTTCTCCTCTATTTTACTCTTTTGTTTGCATGCATAAAATCCATATTTAATTTTATGACAAATTAAATTAAATGATATATGAATATGTAAGTATATAGATATACTTTTCCTTCAAGTGTTTCTTATCGTGGGTTTATTGTCAAACGCAAAGTCAAGTTGATTGCAGCAGTGACCTTGAAGTCTTATCTGAGGAAGGGGTGTCCATTGATCTTATGCCATGTGCGAGACCATAGTTTGGTGAGTTCGACAGTTGATCAGATACCAGTGGTGAGAGAGTTTCCAGATGTCTTTTTGGAGGAGATACGAGGTTTACCACCAAAGAGGGAGATCGAGTTCAGTGTGGAGTTGAAACCAGGGACGGGACCAATCTCTAAGGCCCCGTACCGCATGGGTCCTAAGGAGTTGGAGGAGCTGAAGAAACAGCTGAATGATTTGATTGACAAGGGGTACATTAGACCTAGTGTATCACCGTGGGGAGCACCAGTCCTGTTTGTGAAAAAGAAATATGGGAGTTTGAGGCTATGCATTGATTTCAGAGAGCTGAACAGGGTTACAGTGAAGAACAAGTATCCTTTACCAAGGATAGATGATTTGTTTGATCACCAATGGGGCGTGATCTTTTCTAAGATTGATTTGAGGTCGGGTTATCATCAGGTAAAGATTCGGGATGAGGACATACCAAAGACAGCTTTTACATCGAGGTATGGTCACTATGAGTATGTTGTGATGCCGTTTGGGTTATCTAATGCGCCTGCAGTGTTTATGGATTTGATGAACCGGGTTTTCAGTCAGTTTTTGGATCGGTTTGTTGTGGTCTTTATCGATGATATTTTAGTCTATTCTAAGTCTAAGGAGGAGTATGAGGAGCATTTGAGGTTAGTGTTGCAGACTTTGCGAGATAATTAGCTGTATGCAAAGTTGTCTAAGTGTGAGTTTTGGCTCGAGGAAGTTGCTTTTTTGGGGCATGTAATTTCAAAGAAGGGTGTAGCTGTGGATCCGGCAAAGATAGAGGCAGTCACTCGGTGGGAATCACCGAAGAATGTGGCAGAGATCAGGAGTTTCTTAGGTTTGGCAGGGTACTATCGTCGGTTTGTGAAAGACTTTTCCAAGATAGCCAGACCTATGACAACGTTGATGAGGAATTAAAGAGAACATGTTTCATTGGGATGAAAGTTGTGAGACGACGTTCCAAATATTAAAGGAGCGTTTGCCACAGCTCCAGTCTTAGCATTACCTGAAGGGAGTGAGAACTTTGAGGTATATACAGATGCTTCAAAGAATGGTTTGGGATGTGTGTTGATGCAGAACGGGAAAGTAATTGCCTATGCTTCTAGGCAAATGAAGCCTTATGAGGAGAACTTTCCGACACATGATCTGGAGTTGGGTGCAGTTGTGTTTGCTCTCAAGATTTGGAGGCACTATCTTTATGGGGCGACCTTTAAGGTGTTTTCAGATCACAAGAGTCTCAAGTACATCTTCACTCAAAAGGAGCTGAACATGAGACAGAGGAGGTGTATGAAGCTGATTAGGGATTATGACATGGATATTATATACCATGAAGGGAAGACAAATGTGGTTGCTGATGCGCTGAGCAGGAAGAGTGTGCATTCTCTATGCACAGCTATGTCTTTGATGAGGTTGAGAGATGAGGTGGGGAAGATGGGGATACATATGGTATAGAAAGGGGATGCTAGAGGGGATTTGACAAAGAGATCCGGATCTTTATGATGATATTCGCGCAGAAAAGGCTTTGGATCCTAAGATTGAGGAGTGGAGAGCTGGAGTAGAGAAAGGGACAGTGTCTCGGTTCTCTATACATACAGATGGCAGTGTGAGATTTGATGGCATGTGGTGTGTACCCAATGATGAGGAATTGATGAAGGTGATCATGACAGAGGCTCATTGCACACCATATTCGGTACATCCAGGTGGTGACAAGTTATATAAGGATTTGAAGAAGACTTTCTGGTGGCCTGGGATGAAAAAGGAGACAGCTGAGTTCGTGGCTCAATGTTTGACATGTCAGAGGGTTAAGGGAGAGCAGTGACGACCACAAGGTAAGATTCAGTCTCTTGAGGTACCTGAGTGGAAATGGGAGTCCATCTCTATGGATTTTATAGTGGGTTTGCCAAGGAGTCAACAGGGTAACAACATGATATGGGTAATAGTTGATCGTTTGACTAAGTTAGCTCACTTTGTTCCGATGAAAGATACTTGGACCAAGATACAGTTAGCTTTGGCTTATCGGAAGCATGTGACTCGTTTGCATGGGGTGCCTAAGGATATAGTGTCAGATAGAGATGCGAGGTTCTTATCACGGTTTTGGAAAGAGTTGTAGGAGTTGATGGGAACTACTTTGAAGATGAGTACTGCATTTCATCCTACAACAGATGGCCAGACAGAGAGGACCATCAAGACTTTGAAGGATATGCTACGAGCTTGTGTGATGGATTTTGGTGGTAGCTGGGAGGACAGATTGGACCTTATTGAGTTTTCTTATAACAACAGCTATCACACAAGTATTGGGATGGCACCATTTGAGGCTTTGTATGGGAGGAGGTGTAGGAGTCCGATTTGTTGGGATGATAGAGCTGAGGCAGTGGTTTTAGGACCACAGATGGTACAGGAGATGGTAGAACAGGTTAAACTGATTAGACAAAAGATGAAAGCGGCCCAGGATCGACAAAAGAGCTATGCAGATTTACACCGTCGTGACATAGAGTTTCAGGTTGGGGACAAGGTCCTTTTGAAAGTGTCTCCTATGCGTGGGGTCATGAGGTTTGGTAAGAAAGGGAAGCTGAGCCAAAAGTTTATCAGACCATATGAGATTTTGGATCGTGTGGGTGAGGTTGCTTACCGGTTAGCATTGCCAGCGGCTTTGGATAGAGTACATAATGTGTTTCATGTGTCTCAGTTACGGAAGTATGTGATCGATCCTTCACATGTGTTAGAGGTAGAGAACATAGAGTTGGATGAGTCTTTGTCGTATCTTGAGGTGCCAAAACAGATTCTTGATCGCAAGTTTCGGAAAACTAGACATGGGGAAATAATGCTGCTTAAGATTCTTTCGTCTAACCATGAGGTAGAGGAAGCTAATTGGGAGGCGGAGGAGGCTATGAGGAAGCGGTATCCGTCTCTTTTTGATCAGGTATGTGTGGTTACGGGGACGTAACCATGTTTCTTTTAGGGGGTAGGAGATGGTCGCATAAGGTTTTTGTATGTCTTATGTTGGTTTTAGTACAGTTAGTAGTTGCTTTGAGTCGGTTTGGGTGTTGGTTGGGAGTTTTGTGTTGAGTTTTGTTTTGAGTTTTTGGTTATATTGTTGTGTCGGAGTTGAGATAGTATGTTTTGTTTTTGTCTATGGGTTGAACTTCGAAGACGAAGTTCTTTTTAAGGAGTAAAGACTGTAATACTACGGTTTTCTATGTTTATGGGTACTCTATCGAGTGGGACTTACTCTGTCGAGTAAATATGTTTTTACGCAAAACAGTAGCTGACCTGATGGGTACTCGATCGAGTACGAGTGGCATCGATCGAGTAAGGGGCACTCGATCGAGTAAGTCACTTACTCGATCGAGTAAGTGCGTATTACGGGTTATTTAGCCGGGTTTTGTTAATAATGCGAGATTAATATAAAAGGGCTTCCGTCACTATTCTTAATCACTTTTACCTTCTTAAACCTTTCAAAAGAAAAGAAAAAGAGTTACATAGTTCGCATTCATCGCATTATTAGAAAATCCCAAGGCTAGGATCGTCGGATTGTCTCGTTCTTTACGCCGTTCTGATCGTTGTGTCGAGGGAGGAGGATTCGTAGAGGAACGTTTTTGATTAGCTGCTGTGACGGTCTCGTGTGATTGCTATTCGAGGTAGGGTTTCCCTACTCACTATTGTTTACATGGCATTGTTGGTAATTGGTTGTTGTTGTTGTTGTTGTTGTTGGATATCATATCGATAATGAATTGGGTAATGGTTGATTGTATTGTTGGTTGTATAACTGTCTATTGTTTGCGAGGTGCGTCCTCGGCTGAGTGGAGTCACTTGCGGGAGTGGCTTCACGCCCTTGATTTGCCTTCTGTAGAACCCACCACAGAAGGGATGTGCACATTTAGGAACTTGGGTTTATCGCTAGGATGAGATGATCGGGGCTTAGGTGGGAACGGCTGCGGTCCCCCACCGTCGGTGTGGAATACTTGTTGCGATGAGTATTCTGGCAGGACTACACAATTTAGTGTGTAGTCAGGTGTGTGGTGGTATGTTGGAGATTGGGTTGTTTGGTTGGATTGTTGTATTGCTTTTGTTGCAGCTGTGTTGTTTGTGTAATCAGTACTGACCCCGTTTAATTGTTTTAAAAACTGTGGTGATCCATTCGGGGATGGTGAGCAAGTGTTGAGCAAGTATGAGTTGATGCGCATGGGATAGCTGGGTTAAGTCATCACGAGCTGTTTAGAAGTCTTCCGCTGTGTCAAAACGTTCTTTTATATTGTTTTAGTTGGTTTGACAGTTTTGAGGAACATTTGTATTTTACTTTAACAATTTTGGTTTTGGATTTGTATCACGTTAAACATGTTTATTAAAGTATGTTTCTTTATTGTCTATTTGATATACATTGCCTCGGGTAACTAAGATGGTAGCATTTCCATGCCTTAAGTGGTCCTGGCAAGGCACTTGGAGTATGGGGGTGTTACATACAACTATAATTAAATGAGAAAAATAAGAGAGAAAAATATTTTTCTAGGGTTTTTGCTACACAAATGAAAGACTAGAGAATTAAACTGAGGTAGTGTAATATGTAATGTATAATAATAATAATAATAATAATAATAATAATAATAATAATAATAATAATAATAATAATAATAATAATAATAATGATAATGATAATAATTATAATAGTAATAATAATAATAATTATAGTAATAGTAATATTAATAGTAATAGTAATAGTAGTAATAATAATAATAATAATAATAATAATAATAATAATAATAATAATAATAATAATAATAATAATAATAATAATAATAATAATAATAATAATAATAATTGCTGCCCCCAAACTTATGAAGAAATTGGCAGACATTTATTTCATGGCGATTCTTCTTTGCTTAATTTGTTTTCTCTTTGACACCGCGTCGACTGCGTTGTGGAAGTCTCAAACAGGTGCCCACTCCTCGATTGGTTGCGTGCGGTTCCTATCTCCGGGTTGGGTCAGACTATGAACGGGAGGACTTACCGTAGTGTGCTTGGATATCGACTGGGTGTTTCGTTATTCACGGTATCTAGGCCTTGTCCTGTTTGCTCTCGGGTTTTTGCTGATGATGTTTACGGGGACCACGCTGTTTCTTGTACTGGTAATGTGGGTGTTAAGCATCGGCACAACCTCGTTCGTGACACCTTATTCGGCATCTGCTATAGGTCTGGTATTTCTACGGGTAAGGAGGTTGATATCGGTTTAGTTGACGGACATGGTGGCTCTCTTCGTCCTGCGGATTTGCTGCTCTATTCCTGGGACAGAGGGCGTGATGTGTGCATCGATTTGATAGGGTCTTCTCCCTTGACTCAGACTGGGATGATGGATTTTGTGCCCGGTCGAGTTGTCGCTGATGCTGCTTAGCGTAAGTGTGCTAAGTATGGGGATTTATGCGCGACAGCTGGTTATGGTTTCCTTCCCTTCTCTTTCTCTTCGCTTTGGGAGCTGAGTTCGGATGCTGTTGCTTTGCTCAAGCGGATTCAGAAATTCTCGGTATCTCAGGATGCAGGGGCTCAGGTGGTTGCTTATATTTTTACTAGACTTAGCTTTGCTGTTGCTAAGGGTGTGGGGGCCCAGATTGTCTTTCGGCTCCCCACCAATTTCATGTAAACTTTTATTGTTCTATCTATGAGAGCTGCGCGCATCCTTTTATAATAGTAATAGTAATAGTAATAGTAATAGTAATAGTAATAGTAATAGTAATAGTAATAGTAATAGTAATAGTAATAGTAATAGTAATAGTAATAGTAATAGTAATAGTAATAGTAATAGTAATAGTAATAGTAATAGTAATAGTAATAGTAATAATAGTAATAGTAATAATAATAGTAATCCTAACTAGTCGATCGATTAATCCTAACTAGCCGATCGATTATATCAAAACAAAACCACCGACACAATTGAAACAACGGTAGAAACACGAAGAAAGGGACCCCTACCGGTCAACCGGCGGCCGGCAAGGCCACCGGCACCGAGATTAATGAAGAAAGGGGAAGGAAAGCATGCGAGGTGGTGGGAGCCGGTTTGCCGGCTGAGACAAACAAGGGTGGTGAGTTTGGGCGTGTTTGAAGATGTAAGGGGATTGGGAGCCGGTTTTCCGGCCGCCGGTGGCATGGCCGACACCGAGCATTTCAGAATTAGGGCATGGTTGTGTTGGTGCCTGCCAGTAGGGGAGGGTGGCTGTCGGTTGACCGGCATAGGCAACAATGGTGGTGTTGAGTTGAGCGTGAGGACGAGAGGAGAGGAGGGAGGTCGTGGCTGCTGGGGTGGCCGTCGGCGACTAAAGGTGGTGCTGGGGTGTTGGGCTTATGGCAGTGAAAGTCGCTGGTGGTTGCTACCGTGGTGGGGTGGCTGTATGGTGGTCGAATTTGGGCAGCAAAGACGGTCACAAAACATGGTTTATTGCTTGTTGATGTCGATGGATGGAGGAGGAAGATGGTGTCGTGGTGGTTGCTGGTGGTAGATGTGGTGGCCATGGGTGAGTGGGTGATATAATGTCATGCCCTTCGGCATGAAAAACGCAGGGTCCACATATCAAAGTCTGGTCAACCGTATGTTCAAAGAACAAATAGGAAGAACCATGGAGGTATATATTGACGATATGGTGGTGAAGTCAGAGAAAGCTACGGATCACATGCAGCATCTGGCAGAAACATTCAGCACCCTCAGAGAATACAAAATGAAGCTAAACCCATTTTAGTGCACCTTTGGAGTTTCCTCCGGCAAATTCTTAGGCTACATTGTTACTCAAAGAGGAATAGAAGCTAGTACCAAGCAGATTAAGGCCGTATTACAGCTAGAGTCACCAGAAAAACCAAAGGATGTACAAAGGTTAGCTGGCAAAGTGGCAGCTTTGAGCAGGTTCATCTCAAGATCCTCAGACAAGTGCAGACTATTCTACAATATATTGAGAAAGAGCCAGAAGTTTGAGTGGACTGCAGACCACGAGCAGGCATTCAGGGAGCTGAAGCACTACCTCAGCAACCCGCCATTACTATCAAAACCGGAGCAAGGAGAACAATTGTTCCTTTACCTAGCTGTCATAGAGGTAGCAGTAAGAGCAGTTCTGGTCAGAGAGCAGGACAAGGAGCAAAAGCCAGTCTATTATGTAAGCAAGTCTCTGCTGCCAGCAAAGACCAGGTACACATCTCTAGAAAAATTAGTACTAGTACTGGTAATTGCATCTTACAAACTGTGCCCCTACTTTGAGTCCCACACCATACATGTTGTAACCAATTACCCATTAAAATCCGTAATAGGGAAGCCTGAGCTGTCAGGCAGAATGTCAAAGTGGTCCGTACATCTTAGTAGATACGACATCAGGTGTGATCCAAGAACAACAATAAAGTCGCAAGCACTGGCAGACTTTGTGTCATACTTCAGCCCAGCTATTTAGAATCTGGCAGACGAAGAGATCCTAACCCTCAAAGGGAACAAGGAAGCTGAAGTCTGGCAGATGCACATCGATGGAGCCTCAAACCAAAGGGGGCAGGTGTAGGACTAATCCTGCGATCACCGAAGGATGATCTGATAGCACAAGCAGTAAGATGTGAATTAAAGGCAACTAACAATGAAACAGAATACGAAGCCTTAATACTAGGAATGCAGTTAGCCCTGGAGTTGGGAGTCAGGAACCTACAAATATCCAGTGACTCTTTGCTAATAGTTAACCATGTGAATGATGAATTCATAGCCAGGGACTCGAAGATAATCGCCTACTTGAAAGTGGCGAAGGAGCTGAAACAGAAATTCAAAGATTGCAAGCTCAAGCAGATCCCCAGAGACCAGAATGTGGAGGCAGATGCCCTAGCAACTCTGAGGGCAACCTTCAAGCTAACTAAACTGTCCAGCATCCCCATCACGCACATGTTGGAACCTTCTATCCAAAAATTAGAAGAAGTGGACAAAGGGAAGCTGGAAGACCAGCAAGATGGGGTAGCAGTTCAATCAGCTACAGATGGCCAGCCAGCTGCCCAGCCAGCTGATCAGGCAGATGACTGGGACTGGCGGACACCATACCTAGATTGGCTGCGAGACAGCAAGCTGACAAATGACAAGAAGGAGATAAGAGGTTTTAAAATGAAAGCCTCCAGATTCATATTAATTGACAATGTGCTTTTCAGAAAATCATTGGCAGGACCCTACTTAAGGTGCCAGATAAGCAAGAGGCACAGACTGTGTTGCATGCCCTCCACAGTGGCGAATGTGGAAACCATGCAGGGGGCAGGAGTCGGTCAAACAAAGCCCTCAGAGAAGGCTACTTTTGGCCCATAATGAGGGAAGACTCGGCAGAATATGCCCGCAAGTGTGACGCCTGCCAGCGCTCAGCGCCAATGATCCATCAGCCAACAGAGCCCCTACATCCCATCATTTCTCCCTGGCCGTTCATAACATGGGAAATGGATATAGTGGGTCCTCTGCCTAGAGACACAGGAAACAGAATATGGATGCTAGCAATGACAGACTATTTCTCCAAATGGATAGAAGCAGAAGCATTCACAGAAGTGAAAGACAAATAGGTCATCTCTTTCTTAAGCGTAATATCATTTGCAGGTTTGGTATCCCATCAGAAATCATATGTGACAACGGATCATAATTCATCTCAAACGATGCGGAGGGATACTGTGCCAGATGGAACATCACTCTAAAGAAATCAGCACTCAGGACTCCAAAGTCCAACGGGCTAGCTGAATCCAGCAATAAAATCATCATGGACAACTTGAGAAGGAGGCTATAGGAGTTAGGAGGAAAGTGGGTAGATGAATCGCCACTAGTGTTATAGTTAGACGAACGACACCAAAGACGGCGACAGACAAACACCCTTCAGGCGGTGCTTGGTGCATGAGTAATTCTATCAAAGGTTTTAGTTCCAACTCACGGTATGGATGTATGACAGGGAACTGAACAGTGCGAGAGATGATCAGGAGCCTGGATACGATAGACGAGTTGCGAGCAAGTGCAAAAATACTTGTGGCTGCCTACAAGCAGTCAGTCGCCATAAGTTACAACAAGAATGTAAAAGTTAGGCTCCTGGAGGTAGGAGACCTGGTTCTCCATGAAGTGTTCCAGAACAAAAAGAATTGTAAGGCAGGCAAATTCGCCTATAAATGGGAAGGACCATACCAGGTAGAAGGCGTTGTTGGCCATGGTGCGTACAGATTAATGACTATGGACGGTCAAATCATACATAAACCATGGAACATACTTCACCTGAAGAGGTATCACTTTTAATAATAAGTAGAGTTTAGTGTATAGAGTAGTGTGTTAAGAAAAGCCAAAAAAAATGGTAGTAGGCACACTACCAATTTTGTGTTGTTTTCTTTTTCTTTTATTTCTTTAAAAAACTTTAAAAGCCGCTATCGGAGTTGTGTGGTTTGTAAGCTTCCTGGGACCACAATTGCTCTGACACCCCATGAGACAGCATCAGGTACTTCACATCGCTCTGATAAGATTTTCTATTTTCAAGCTTCTTTAAATGCATCACTCTAAACTCTAATATCTATGATACATTGAAAGTATAGCTAGCAGGACTGTCAACTGCAAACATGGGGTGAACAGGCACACGGCACTCCAACATGCCTAACCTACATTTCTCCATTAGGAGCACCCTCACCAGGCGGCCTGCGGAACATACGAAAGAGAGCCTGACTGACAGCTGAAAGCTTATCCAGCTACCCTGGATACCACCCCTTGGACGTAGCTCACAATCAACGCAATTAAACAGGGCCCCAGCATGCAGGCACACACATATGGAACGCAGGGATCTCTGAGTTACCAGAATCCTACTGTAACACCCCGTATTTTATAATAATATTTTATTATAAAAGTATTCTATTAAATTAATTATTTTGAAGTTTAATAATATATTTGGGAAATATTTATATTTACCGTCTTCGTTCTCTATTTTATTATTTCTCATTTTAATCTACTTTTGGAAATGTTAAAATATCCGGGCACGATTTGACTATTTTAATTTAATAATTTCTTTTCTATAATAAGCTCTCTTTACGTTTTAATATGCTTCAATCCGATTTGTAATCAGATAATCCATTGTATAAGCTAATAGACCAAAAGCCATTAGTTAAATCCCTTATAAATAGAATTAACCTAGCAAGCAACTAGGTCAATCCTTTTTCTTTCTCGCGTGAAACATAACCTAGCAGGCAAGCTGCTCTATTTGGTTTCGCGTGAAGTGCCGCACGACATCCCTCCTCTATTTCTCTCTTTTGTTCTTCTTTTCTCCCTTTGACTCCATTGTTGAATATCTTTTCTTCCTCCAAACTTATTGATAAATTATATTTTCATAATCCTTGCTCTTACCTTTACAATAATTTATTCTCCAAATATTTTTATGAGAATTATTTATATGGACCTTTAGACCTACCTTTAAGGTCTCTTATTTTAATGGGTAAAGAAGAAGGATAGCTTTTCATGGCGTTTTCAAGGGTTTCGATTTCTGCCTTTCTTTAAAGTCGATTTTTGGGGACGTTGTCACGTGTTGGAGACAAGTTTTGATGATCGTGTCTTTCATGGAGTTTTTCTTTATTGCGGTCTTTATTTGATAATAAGGTAACTAGGTATTTTCTTTTAATTGTGTTTATGCCAATTGATGTAATTAATATGATTTAATGATTGTCTTGTATGATTGGTACGTGTTGGATTGTTTATGATCATGCTAAATTATGTTTTCGCATGTTTGTATATGTTTTAATGTATTAATTATATATTGTATGTTGTTTATGTGTTTATTATGGGTGTCATGAGCGTAATTAGGGTTTACGAGTGAACCCTAATGGCGGCATGATAGGCGGCCAAGAGTTCTCTCCAAAGTTATAGCTAAAGCTAGTATAACCTTGATGATGATTCATGAGTTATAGCTAAAGTTAATACAACTTTGGGTGGTTACTCTAGTTATGGCTGGAGCTACTATAACATTGAAGTACGAATTAAGGTTATAGCTGGAACTAACATACCCTGAGATTTATGGCTCAAGGTTATGGTTGGAACTAGTATAACTTTGAGTTTCGTGTCAAAGTTATGGTTGAGGTAAGTATAACTTCAAGTCATATATGTTGAAGTTATAGTAGAGGTTACTATAACCTCGCATCCAGAGTTCATGTTATGGTTAGGGTTACTATAACGTTGAATGATTAAAAGTTAAAGTTATAGCTGAAGTTACTATAACATTGGTTGCTTATACTTGTTTCATATGTTGTATTGTGTTCAACGTGTTATGACATTGTATTTGCATATATCTTTGGTTACTCTTGTTCATATGATAAGTAGGGTAGTCAGTTATACTATCCTATGAGTTGAGTCGTGATGTTGTTCACGCATGTTAGTACAGTCAGTTATACTGTGCATTTGTTTGTTGGTTGGTTTGAATAGATGATGGTAGTATCAGTTATATACTATCGGAACGAACAAGTGCTACCCTTCGGGGATTGGTGTATGGTCTATGGTCGGGGGGGTAACAGAGGCAGTGCGTTAAACGCTCTGTTCCCCGAGTGTCGTTCGGTTTACCGAGAGTCTGGCCAGGTCTTAGACATATAGGCAGTGGTTATACGCTATACATAGTACCTTGGAGGCAGTGCGTTATACGCTCCACACCGATGGAGGTAGTGCGTTATACGCTCCATCAGCTAGAGGCAGTGCGTTATACGCTCTAGCAGTTATAGGCAGTGCGTTATACGCTCTAACGGCGTTCGCTCTATTCGGCTATGCTTTGATGATAGCTTTGTGCCTTCTGTTGCTGTAGATTGTGTGTCGCCATGTTTGCTAAGCTTTAATGCTAGCTTTGTGCCTTTCATTGATGTAGTCGTTTGTTGCTACTGGTCTTGTAAGTGTTCATGGTCTAGTGGTTGCATATGGTCTAGGTTTGCATGATTGCATTCGTTCAAGGTTGATAAGTCATGGTAAGCTTTGTTGGGTTTTTCATGAGTATAGATGATCTCGCATGTTTACTGCTTTTACATTTCATTTGTTAATGATTGTTGATTATATTCAATTGTTGTAAACATGACTGGGAGAGCATCTAGTTACTCCCGACTGAATTGTCGACCCCCTTCTCAGGTTGTTCAGGTTGAACGCTTGTTGCTGTTTGGATGATATCTTGCTGGGAAGTTCTGTGCGGCGAGATGAATAATAAATTAGGACTTTGCTTTATGTTTTAAGAACCTTGAATAATGTATTAGTTTGTTTTGGATTTAGTAGCGAATCGGATTGGTCAGGTGTTTCCGCCACCTTGACCCTTTTATCAGTATCGTACTCTGATATTTACTTTATATAAGTTTTTCCTTTGTTTTATAATCCGGGTTGTTACACCTACAACGTCTTATCGGTCCTAGAATGATGATAAACTTGCCTAAGGTACGCCCCTGTCGGCTTTAAACATGATGAACACACACCTTGCGTCATGAACAAGGTTAAGTAGTCAAAATGCGGCATACGCCTAAATCAGTCATCAGACTGACACGTCAGCTAGCTGAGTCTAAATTAGCCTCTTCAGGCTGACATGACTGGTCTAAATCAGCATTAAAGGTTGACACGACCACCTCACCCAAAATGCGGCATACGCCTAAATCAGTCATCAGACTAACATGGCAGCTAGCCGAGTCTAAATCAGCCTCTTCAGGCTAACACAACTGGTCTAAATCAGCCTTAAAGGTTGACGCGGCCACCTCACCCAAAATACGACATACGCCTAAATCAGTCATCAGACTGACACGACAGCTAGCTGAGTCTAAATCAGCCTCTTCAGGCTAACACGACTGGTCTAAATCAGTCTTAAAGGTTGACACGGCCACCTCAACCAAAATGCGGCATACGCCTAAGTCAGTCATCAGACTGACACGACAGCTAGCTGAGTCTAAATCAGCCTCTTCAGGCTGACACGACTAGCTTAAATCAGCCAGCGGGTTGACACGGCAACTTCCTAAGCTAAGTATGAAAGTAAGGAACAAGACACGCAAGATATGACGAAAATTAAACTTGCCACTCTAAGGTAAGGGGCATTTCAAAAAGTTGGCCAAAAACATGGCCCCAAGTTCAAACCGCCACCACGGCGAGAAAACGCAAACAGAAAAGTGTTTAGAAATTTTATAAGTCTCCCCATACAGGGTCAGACCACCATCCAAAAAGTTTAAAAATAAAAAGCTTTTAACTTTAGGTCACATTGATGACCTCCACTTCTGGAACCTCTTCTGCCTCCTCCTGCTGACTTCCCATTTCAGGAACAGGACCAGCTTGCACGCCCCCGACAACAGCAGCCTCCTTAGCTCCCTCAGCAATAGCAGCCTCCTTTAACGAGCTAACATACCCAGCAGCTGTCTACTCCGCCAGCGCAGGAGAATTCATCTCGCCGACTTCAGGCATCAGCACGCTCAAATGAGGCTGGACAGGGTACATGATCTCCAGTTGCCTCTCTTCCTCCTCAATAGCTTGCAGGGTTGGAGGCTCGTCAAGTGCAGCATGCATCCCACTGATCTTTCCCCGCCAGGTAGCATAGGAACAATATTGGTGGCCAGGGAAATCAGCTCGCTGATCCTCTCGTCAGAACGCTTGAAAGAATCAGAGAATGTACTGCATACTTCCTGGGTACACGCCAGCTGATCAGCTCCCTCCTTTAACTTCTTCTTGGCACCAGCAAGCTCAGCTTTTAGCTCTACCACATGTCCCCTCAAGTCAGAACGCTGCTGCTCCAACTCAGCAATGGTCCCAGTCAGCTCCTGGTTCTTGGCACTAGTAGGCCTGCTGGTAGTCTGGACCACGTTAATCATCTTCCTATTATATAGAGCTGAATGGAGGGCCTGAAGGCAGAAAAAGAAGAGTTAGCAGGTTTGATATAAATAATTTAGAACAAGTAAAAGAGGAAGAACTCTTACCATAAAGGCATTGTGCACATATCTTATCTACTATAAATATGACCTATTCCCGTCCATATCTCACTATTCCACAATAAACTCACAAAAATCACAGAAGAGGGTTAAAGAGATAATTTGAAGGAGAAACAAAAGGAGACTAGCATCTTATAATCTTTTAGATCTAAAGGTATGTTTTATTAAAAACCGTCTCAAGACTAATTATCGCTTTATACCGTTACCACCCGAGACCTAGGGACACCATGGACTTTGAACGATTTGACCATGACCGAGACCACCGTTGACCAGCCATGGGTGGTGGTTTGACCGTGAGAATTAGGGTTAAGGTTTATTATGGGTGTTGTTTGTTGAACTGTGTTTTTGTGCAAGGGTTTAAGAAACCATGCATCAACTTGACCATGACCTGGGTTGAGGGTTGGTGTTAGAGTTTCACGGCGAGTCAGGGGGTGTGTATGGTGGTGTAGATACCTCATTTCTGCACCTCCCGCAAACCACCCGGTGATGATTGGGCCGCATGTTTGGTACGCAGAACGATTTGTGACAGTTCGTAAG